>NW_027175335.1:300000-419065 GCF_028021215.1 Eschrichtius robustus
CTTAAATCGCTTAGGTCATTCGCACAGTGCAAATCTCCCTGCCTAAATAAAACATTATTCTGAGAAGGTAGCACAGGGCTTCTTGTGCCTCTTTTGGTTCTTCAGAAACGACACGTACGTGGGCTGGGTTCCACTCTGATACTGGGACCTTAGGAGAAACGGAGGAATTCCCTAGTTGAACGAGGAATCCTCGTAGCCTCCAAGGTGCCTACATACAGCGTTCTGCGAGTCCTTCCTTGCGTGCTGGAATGGGTCTCAAAGGAAAGGGTGCTTTACAGGAAAGACAAAAGGTGTTTCCACTTCCTTGCCTGAGGCCTGCCAGAGCCCCCTTTACATAAAGGGCGAGCTACACGGATCACGAAGATCCAAACAAAGTCCAGGACGGCATCCGCAATGCTGGCAGGCATGCAGCATTTGCCCAGAAGCCTTAGCCATGGCGGTGGCTTAACGCTAGTGTGCCGTTCAGGACTCCTAGGACTCCTGGGTCCTCACCACCTGGGCGTGGAAAAACACTGTGTACCCAATGTCTCTTCCTGGGCGACCTACCCAAACACAGGTCCCTAAGGCCCTTCGGACCATTTCTCTGCATGAAGAAGGAAAGGCAACGCTCTGCCCTCTCTTCGCTGCCCATGGAGATTGCCAGGCTTTCAACAGGCCTCCCGAACACAGGCCTAGCCGGGTCTCAGGTGTAATGCAAAAGGTCCCCACTGCTGAACCACTGCTGCCATGAAAAAACGCTGTGTTGATTGTTCATACTGGGAACACTTACCTGCCGTCTCTCTCTGCCAAGCAGAAGGCCGACTACAGAGGCAGCCCGACAAACGTACAATTAGCCCCTGAACGCTACCTCGGGGTTTCTGAGCTACAAGGACCATTTGGCCTATTCCCCGGGAATTACGTCCTTGAAGCCATTCGGCCCATGCAGGGCCCCCCCTTGGCGCCAGAGTTTTCTCAGGGAAGGTCCAGCGTGCTGCTTGAGTCTTTCTTGGTTGGTCAGAAACTACAGGTGCATGTGCTGGGTTCAAGTTTGATATCGGTTACCTAGAGCGAAGAGCATTACCTTCCCAGCGGGAGAGCTGAAAGTGCGGCCTCAAAGTGTCCTGCGACACAGTGTGGTTGCTCGTGTTCTCTTCACAAGTAGAATGGCTATGTGAGGGAAGGGGAGCTCTCCTAGAGAAACACCCTGTTTTCTGTACCGTGCAGGAGGCCTCCCGGCGCCCTATATACATAAAGGGAACACTATGCTGTTCCACAGGGACCCAAGTAAGGTTCAGGTAGTCCATCCACGAACTGACGCGTGCAGAGGCTTTCCACGAAACCTTAGGCCAAGTAGTGCATGAAGGTTCGTGTGCCTTTCCCTGGACCCCGGCTGCCTCAGCATGTCCCCTGGAAGAACACTGTGTACCGAGTTCTCTTCTAGGCCCCCTGAGCACCGCGCCGCGACCAAAGCCCTCCGGATCATCTCTTTGCATGCCGAGTGAGAGGCAACACACTCTTTTCTTTGTTGGATAGCTAGATAGCCAAGACATTCAAAAGTGCTCCCCGAACAGAGGTGTAGAAGGTCGTAGGTGTAATGCCTAATGTCTCCCTCAGTGCTGCCGCTGAGGAGCAAGGAGAAAGCCGGTGCGTAGAGTTCTTTCTGGGTGTACTTAGCTACCGGCTCTTTCTGGCGAGCAGTAGCTCGACTTTAGGTGCAGTCTGGAAAATGGACGGTTTCCCCCTGCACACTGCTAGGCTTTTGGCAGCGGCAGGGACACCTAACTCACTCGACCTTGCCCCTCTAATATTTCATGCCATTGGCACGGTGCGCCACAGCCCGGCTACAAAGTGATTCAGAGGAGGTGCCACAGTCCTCCTTGTTTCCCTTTCGGTGCGGGAGAACCTATACGTAGGTGAGCGGTGTTCAACTTTGAGATTGGGACCTTCAGAGCACTGTAGTACCTCCCAGCTGGAAAGAAGGATGGTTCAACGTGAAAGCTGCCTGGAATACAGTGCTCTGTCAGCCCACGCTTGCATGCTGCCATGTCTTTGGAAGGAAAGTGGGCTTTTCTTGAGAGACATAGTGTGTTTCCACTGCCACTCCTGAGGCATCCCAGGGTCGCCTGTCCATAAAAGGAAAACTACGCTGAGCGCCAAGCTGAAGGCAAGGTCCGGGAATTGCATCCACAGCGCCAGGCAGGCATGCAGCATTTCCCAGGAAGCCTCACTCAAAGCAGTGGCTAAGCGCTAGTGTGCTTTTCAGGACTCCGGGGACTCCCGCGTCCTCACCACGTCTCATGGAAACACAGTGTGTACCGGATGCCACTTCTTAGGCGACCTACCAACATACAGGGACCTAGGCCCTTCGGATCATCTCTTGGAATGAAGGGTGAAAGGCGAAACCCCGCTCTCTTGGTCGCCCAGTTGGATTGCCAGTCTGTCACAAGTCCTCCCGAGCACAGGTCTAGCAGGTCTTAGGTGTACTGCAAGTGGTCCCCGCTGCTGAACCAGAACTGCAATGGAAGAAACCCTCTGCTTGCTCTTCCTCCTGGGAAGGCCAACCTGCCCTCGCTCGCCAAGCAGACAGTCGACTCTAGATGCAGCCTGACCTACGGACTTGTTGCCCCTGCAACACTGCCTAAGCTTTTGTAAGGGAAAAGGACGCTTTGGCCTGACCCAAGGAATTATGTCGGTCACGCCACTCAGCCCAAGCAGAACTCCCTTCGTGCCAAAGTTTTATCAGGGAAGGTCCAGGGTGCTGCGTGAGTCTCTTCTCGTGGCTCAGAAACTACGCGTACATGGGCTGTGCCAAGTCTGGCATAGGGACCTAAGGAGGGAAGCGTTATTTTCCCAACGGGAAAGCAGGCCACCTGCGGCCTCAAACTTAAGTGAAGACCAATGCTGTTGCCCGTCATCTCTTCACAGTGGCAATGCCGACTGAGGGAAAGGCAGCTTTCCTCGATTAACACAGTGTTCCCTATTCGTGGCAGGAGGCCTCCGGCAGCCCTCTTCACATAACGGGAAAACCAGACCTGTCCCCCACCCCCCCCCCCCAGGCGCAACGTAATGTCCGGGTTTCCATCCACGGGTGGCCGTGTACTCACGATTTCCATGACCCCGGTAGGGAAAGTAGGGCATTAAGGCCAGTGTGCCCTTCCCAGGACTCCCGCCGCCTCACCATGTCCCTTGGAAGAACGCTGTGTGCTCAGTGACTCTTCTTGGCCGACTGAGCACCGTGCCGCTACCTGGGTACTCCGGATCGGCTCTTTGAGTGCACTGTGAAAGGCAAGGCAGGGTTCTCTTCGTTGGACAAATCTTTCCAATGTGCCCCGACCAGAGTTCTGGAAAGTCCTCGGTGTAATGCCAGTGGCTCTCAGGGCTGACCCTGAGCTGCAGTGAAACAACTCTGTGCTTCGTGTTCCTTCTCGCTTTACACACCTGCCGTCTCTCTCTGCCAAGCCGAAACACGACTTTTAGATGCAGCCTGGAAAATCCACAGTTTCCTCCTGAGCCCTGCTAGTCTTTTGGCAGGTTCAAGGCCACCTAGGCCTCCCTAGCGCCTTAAATCGCTTAGGTCATTCGCACAGTGCAAATCTCCCTGCCTAAATAAAACATTATTCTGAGAAGGTAGCACAGGGCTTCTTGTGCCTCTTTTGGTTCTTCAGAAACGACACGTACGTGGGCTGGGTTCCACTCTGATACTGGGACCTTAGGAGAAACGGAGGAATTCCCTAGTTGAACGAGGAATCCTCGTAGCCTCCAAGGTGCCTACATACAGCGTTCTGCGAGTCCTTCCTTGCGTGCTGGAATGGGTCTCAAAGGAAAGGGTGCTTTACAGGAAAGACAAAAGGTGTTTCCACTTCCTTGCCTGAGGCCTGCCAGAGCCCCCTTTACATAAAGGGCGAGCTACACGGATCACGAAGATCCAAACAAAGTCCAGGATGGCATCCGCAATGCTGGCAGGCATGCAGCATTTGCCCAGAAGCCTTAGCCATGGCGGTGGCTTAACGCTAGTGTGCCGTTCAGGACTCCTAGGACTCCTGGGTCCTCACCACCTGGGCGTGGAAAAACACTGTGTACCCAATGTCTCTTCCTGGGCGACCTACCCAAACACAGGTCCCTAAGGCCCTTCGGACCATTTCTCTGCATGAAGAAGGAAAGGCAACGCTCTGCCCTCTCTTCGCTGCCCATGGAGATTGCCAGGCTTTCAACAGGCCTCCCGAACACAGGCCTAGCCGGGTCTCAGGTGTAATGCAAAAGGTCCCCACTGCTGAACCACTGCTGCCATGAAAAAACGCTGTGTTGATTGTTCATACTGGGAACACTTACCTGCCGTCTCTCTCTGCCAAGCAGAAGGCCGACTACAGAGGCAGCCCGACAAACGTACAATTTGCCCCTGAACGCTACCTCGGGGTTTCTGAGCTACAAGGACCATTTGGCCTATTCCCCGGGAATTACGTCCTTGAAGCCATTCGGCCCATGCAGGGCCCCCGCTTGGCGCCAGAGTTTTCTCAGGGAAGGTCCAGCGTGCTGCTTGAGTCTCTCTTGGTTGGTCAGAAACTACAGGTGCATGTGCTGGGTTCAAGTTTGATATCGGTTACCTAGAGCGAAGAGCATTACCTTCCCAGCGGGAGAGCTGAAAGTGCGGCCTCAAAGTGTCCTGCGACACAGTGTGGTTGCTCGTGTTCTCTTCACAAGTAGAATGGCTATGTGAGGGAAGGGGAGCTCTCCTAGAGAAACACTCTGTTTTCTGTACCGTGCAGGAGGCCTCCCGGCGCCCTATATACATAAAGGGAACACTATGCTGTTCCACAGGGACCCAAGTAAGGTTCAGGTAGTCCATCCACGAACTGACGCGTGCAGAGGCTTTCCACGAAACCTTAGGCCAAGTAGTGCATGAAGGTTCGTGTGCCTTTCCCTGGACCCCCGCTGCCTCAGCATGTCCCCTGGAAGAACACTGTGTACCGAGTTCTCTTCTAGGCCCCCTGAGCACCGCGCCGCGACCAAAGCCCTCCGGATCATCTCTTTGCATGCCGAGTGAGAGGCAACACACTCTTTTCTTTGTTGGATAGCTAGATAGCCAAGACATTCAAAAGTGCTCCCCGAACAGAGGTGTAGAAGGTCGTAGGTGTAATGCCTAATGTCTCTCTCAGTGCTGCCGCTGAGGAGCAAGGAGAAAGCCGGTGCGTAGAGTTCTTTCTGGGTGTACTTAGCTACCGGCTCTTTCTGGCGAGCAGTAGCTCGACTTTAGGTGCAGTCTGGAAAATGGACGGTTTCCCCCTGCACACTGCTAGGCTTTTGGCAGCGGCAGGGACACCTAACTCACTCGACCTTGCCCCTCTAATATTTCATGCCATTGGCACGGTGCGCCACAGCCCGGCTACAAAGTGATTCAGAGGAGGTGCCACAGTCCTCCTTGTGTCCCTTTCGGTGCGGGAGAACCTATACGTAGGTGAGCGGTGTTCAACTTTGAGATTGGGACCTTCAGAGCACTGTAGTACCTCCCAGCTGGAAAGAAGGATGGTTCAACGTGAAAGCTGCCTGGAATACAGTGCTCTGTCAGCCCACGCTTGCATGCTGCCATGTCTTTGGAAGGAAAGTGGGCTTTTCTTGAGAAACATAGTGTGTTTCCACTGCCACTCCTGAGGCATCCCAGGGTCGCCTGTCCATAAAAGGAAAACTACGCTGAGCGCCAAGCTGAAGGCAAGGTCCGGGAATTGCATCCACAGCGCCAGGCAGGCATGCAGCATTTCCCAGGAAGCCTCACTCAAAGCAGTGGCTAAGCGCTAGTGTGCTTTTCAGGACTCCGGGGACTCCCGCGTCCTCACCACGTCTCATGGAAACACAGTGTGTACCGGATGCCACTTCTTAGGCGACCTACCAACATACAGGGACCTAGGCCCTTCGGATCATCTCTTGGAATGAAGAGTGAAAGGCGAAACCCCGCTCTCTTGGTCGCCCAGTTGGATTGCCAGTCTGTCACAAGTCCTCCCGAGCACAGGTCTAGCAGGTCTTAGGTGTACTGCAAGTGGTCCCCGCTGCTGAACCAGAACTGCAATGGAAGAAACCCTCTGCTTGCTCTTCCTCCTGGGAACGCCAACCTGCCCTCGCTCGCCAAGCAGACAGTCGACTCTAGATGCAGCCTGACCTACGGACTTGTTGCCCCTGCAACACTGCCTAAGCTTTTGTAAGGGAAAAGGACGCTTTGGCCTGACCCAAGGAATTATGTCGGTCACGCCACTCAGCCCAAGCAGAACTCCCTTCGTGCCAAAGTTTTATCAGGGAAGGTCCAGGGTGCTGCGTGAGTCTCTTCTCGTGGCTCAGAAACTACGCGTACATGGGCTGTGCCAAGTCTGGCATAGGGACCTAAGGAGGGAAGCGTTATTTTCCCAACGGGAAAGCAGGCCACCTGCGGCCTCAAACTTAAGTGAAGACCAATGCTGTTGCCCGTCATCTCTTCACAGTGGCAATGCCGACTGAGGGAAAGGCAGCTTTCCTCGATTAACACAGTGTTCCCTATTCGTGGCAGGAGGCCTCCGGCAGCCCTCTTCACATAACGGGAAAACCAGACCTGTCCCCCACCCCCCCCCCCAGGCGCAACGTAATGTCCGGGTTTCCATCCACGGGTGGCCGTGTACTCACGATTTCCATGACCCCGGTAGGGAAAGTAGGGCATTAAGGCCAGTGTGCCCTTCCCAGGACTCCCGCCGCCTCACCATGTCCCTTGGAAGAACGCTGTGTGCTCAGTGACTCTTCTTGGCCGACTGAGCACCGTGCCGCTACCTGGGTACTCCGGATCGGCTCTTTGAGTGCACTGTGAAAGGCAAGGCAGGGTTCTCTTCGTTGGACAAATCTTTCCAATGTGCCCCGACCAGAGTTCTGGAAAGTCCTCGGTGTAATGCCAGTGGCTCTCAGGGCTGACCCTGAGCTGCAGTGAAACAACTCTGTGCTTCGTGTTCCTTCTCGCTTTACACACCTGCCGTCTCTCTCTGCCAAGCCGAAACACGACTTTTAGATGCAGCCTGGAAAATCCACAGTTTCCTCCTGAGCCCTGCTAGTCTTTTGGCAGGTTCAAGGCCACCTAGGCCTCCCTAGCGCCTTAAATCGCTTAGGTCATTCGCACAGTGCAAATCTCCCTGCCTAAATAAAACATTATTCTGAGAAGGTAGCACAGGGCTTCTTGTGCCTCTTTTGGTTCTTCAGAAACGACACGTACGTGGGCTGGGTTCCACTCTGATACTGGGACCTTAGGAGAAACGGAGGAATTCCCTAGTTGAACGAGGAATCCTCGTAGCCTCCAAGGTGCCTACATACAGCGTTCTGCGAGTCCTTCCTTGCGTGCTGGAATGGGTCTCAAAGGAAAGGGTGCTTTACAGGAAAGACAAAAGGTGTTTCCACTTCCTTGCCTGAGGCCTGCCAGAGCCCCCTTTACATAAAGGGCGAGCTACACGGATCACGAAGATCCAAACAAAGTCCAGGACGGCATCCGCAATGCTGGCAGGCATGCAGCATTTGCCCAGAAGCCTTAGCCATGGCGGTGGCTTAACGCTAGTGTGCCGTTCAGGACTCCTAGGACTCCTGGGTCCTCACCACCTGGGCGTGGAAAAACACTGTGTACCCAATGTCTCTTCCTGGGCGACCTACCCAAACACAGGTCCCTAAGGCCCTTCGGACCATTTCTCTGCATGAAGAAGGAAAGGCAACGCTCTGCCCTCTCTTCGCTGCCCATGGAGATTGCCAGGCTTTCAACAGGCCTCCCGAACACAGGCCTAGCCGGGTCTCAGGTGTAATGCAAAAGGTCCCCACTGCTGAACCACTGCTGCCATGAAAAAACGCTGTGTTGATTGTTCATACTGGGAACACTTACCTGCCGTCTCTCTCTGCCAAGCAGAAGGCCGACTACAGAGGCAGCCCGACAAACGTACAATTTGCCCCTGAACGCTACCTCGGGGTTTCTGAGCTACAAGGACCATTTGGCCTATTCCCCGGGAATTACGTCCTTGAAGCCATTCGGCCCATGCAGGGCCCCCGCTTGGCGCCAGAGTTTTCTCAGGGAAGGTCCAGCGTGCTGCTTGAGTCTCTCTTGGTTGGTCAGAAACTACAGGTGCATGTGCTGGGTTCAAGTTTGATATCGGTTACCTAGAGCGAAGAGCATTACCTTCCCAGCGGGAGAGCTGAAAGTGCGGCCTCAAAGTGTCCTGAGACACAGTGTGGTTGCTCGTGTTCTCTTCACAAGTAGAATGGCTATGTGAGGGAAGGGGAGCTCTCCAAGAGAAACACTCTGTTTTCTGTACCGTGCAGGAGGCCTCCCGGCGCCCTATATACATAAAGGGAACACTATGCTGTTCCACAGGGACCCAAGTAAGGTTCAGGTAGTCCATCCACGAACTGACGCGTGCAGAGGCTTTCCACGAAACCTTAGGCCAAGTAGTGCATGAAAGTTCGTGTGCCTTTCCCTGGACCCCCGCTGCCTCAGCATGTCCCCTGGAAGAACACTGTGTACCGAGTTCTCTTCTAGGCCCCCTGAGCACCGCGCCGCGACCAAAGCCCTCCGGATCATCTCTTTGCATGCCGAGTGAGAGGCAACACACTCTTTTCTTTGTTGGATAGCTAGATAGCCAAGACATTCAAAAGTGCTCCCCGAACAGAGGTGTAGAAGGTCGTAGGTGTAATGCCTAATGTCTCTCTCAGTGCTGCCGCTGAGGAGCAAGGAGAAAGCCGGTGCGTAGAGTTCTTTCTGGGTGTACTTAGCTACCGGCTCTTTCTGGCGAGCAGTAGCTCGACTTTAGGTGCAGTCTGGAAAATGGACGGTTTCCCCCTGCACACTGCTAGGCTTTTGGCAGCGGCAGGGACACCTAACTCACTCGACCTTGCCCCTCTAATATTTCATGCCATTGGCACGGTGCGCCACAGCCCGGCTACAAAGTGATTCAGAGGAGGTGCCACAGTCCTCCTTGTGTCCCTTTCGGTGCGGGAGAACCTATACGTAGGTGAGCGGTGTTCAACTTTGAGATTGGGACCTTCAGAGCACTGTAGTACCTCCCAGCTGGAAAGAAGGATGGTTCAACGTGAAAGCTGCCTGGAATACAGTGCTCTGTCAGCCCACGCTTGCATGCTGCCATGTCTTTGGAAGGAAAGTGGGCTTTTCTTGAGAGACATAGTGTGTTTCCACTGCCACTCCTGAGGCATCCCAGGGTCGCCTGTCCATAAAAGGAAAACTACGCTGAGCGCCAAGCTGAAGGCAAGGTCCGGGAATTGCATCCACAGCGCCAGGCAGGCATGCAGCATTTCCCAGGAAGCCTCACTCAAAGCAGTGGCTAAGCGCTAGTGTGCTTTTCAGGACTCCGGGGACTCCCGCGTCCTCACCACGTCTCATGGAAACACAGTGTGTACCAGATGCCACTTCTTAGGCGACCTACCAACATACAGGGACCTAGGCCCTTCGGATCATCTCTTGGAATGAAGAGTGAAAGGCGAAACCCCGCTCTCTTGGTCGCCCAGTTGGATTGCCAGTCTGTCACAAGTCCTCCCGAGCACAGGTCTAGCAGGTCTTAGGTGTACTGCAAGTGGTCCCCGCTGCTGAACCAGAACTGCAATGGAAGAAACCCTCTGCTTGCTCTTCCTCCTGGGAACGCCAACCTGCCCTCGCTCGCCAAGCAGACAGTCGACTCTAGATGCAGCCTGACCTACGGACTTGTTGCCCCTGCAACACTGCCTAAGCTTTTGTAAGGGAAAAGGACGCTTTGGCCTGACCCAAGGAATTATGTCGGTCACGCCACTCAGCCCAAGCAGAACTCCCTTCGTGCCAAAGTTTTATCAGGGAAGGTCCAGGGTGCTGCGTGAGTCTCTTCTCGTGGCTCAGAAACTACGCGTACATGGGCTGTGCCAAGTCTGGCATAGGGACCTAAGGAGGGAAGCGTTATTTTCCCAACGGGAAAGCAGGCCACCTGCTGCCTCAAACTTAAGTGAAGACCAATGCTGTTGCCCGTCATCTCTTCACAGTGGCAATGCCGACTGAGGGAAAGGCAGCTTTCCTCGATTAACACAGTGTTCCCTATTCGTGGCAGGAGGCCTCCGGCAGCCCTCTTCACATAACGGGAAAACCAGACCTGTCCCCCCCCCCCCAAGGCTCAACGTAATGTCCGGGTTTCCATCCACGGGTGGCCGTGTACTCACGATTTCCATGACCCCGGTAGGGAAAGTAGGGCATTAAGGCCAGTGTGCCCTTCCCAGGACTCCCGCCGCCTCACCATGTCCCTTGGAAGAACGCTGTGTGCTCAGTGACTCTTCTTGGCCGACTGAGCACCGTGCCGCTACCTGGGTACTCCGGATCGGCTCTTTGAGTGCACTGTGAAAGGCAAGGCAGTGTTCTCTTCGTTGGATCGATAGACTGACAAATCTTTCCAATGTGACCCGACCAGAGTTCTGGAAATTCCTCGGTGTAATGCCAGTGGCTCTCAGGGCTGACCATGAGCTGCAGTGAAACAACTCTGTGCTTCGTGTTCCTTCTCGCTTTACACACCTGCCGTCTCTCTCTGCCAAGCCGAAACAAGACTTTTAGATGCAGCCTGGAAAATCCACAGTTTCCTCCTGAGCCCTGCTAGTCTTTTGGCAGGTTCAAGGCCACCTAGGCCTCCCTAGCGCCTTAAATCGCTTAGGTCATTCGCACAGTGCAAATCTCCCTGCCTAAATAAAACATTTTTCTGAGAAGGTAGCACAGGGCTTCTTGTGCCTCTTTTGGTTCTTCAGAAACGACACGTACGTGGGCTGGGTTCCACTCTGATACTGGGACCTTAGGAGAAAAGGAGGAATTCCCTAGTTGAACGAGGAATCCTCGTAGCCTCCAAGGTGCCTACATACAGCGTTCTGCGAGTCCTTCCTTGCGTGCTGGAATGGGTCTCAAAGGAAAGGGTGCTTTACAGGAAAGACAAAAGGTGTTTCCACTTCCTTGCCTGAGGCCTGCCAGAGCCCCCTTTACATAAAGGGCGAGCTACACGGATCACGAAGATCCAAACAAAGTCCAGGACGGCATCCGCAATGCTGGCAGGCATGCAGCATTTGCCCAGAAGCCTTAGCCATGGCGGTGGCTTAACGCTAGTGTGCCGTTCAGGACTCCTAGGACTCCTGGGTCCTCACCACCTGGGCGTGGAAAAACACTGTGTACCCAATGTCTCTTCCTGGGCGACCTACCCAAACACAGGTCCCTAAGGCCCTTCGGACCATTTCTCTGCATGAAGAAGGAAAGGCAACGCTCTGCCCTCTCTTCGCTGCCCATGGAGATTGCCAGGCTTTCAACAGGCCTCCCGAACACAGGCCTAGCCGGGTCTCAGGTGTAATGCAAAAGGTCCCCACTGCTGAACCACTGCTGCCATGAAAAAACGCTGTGTTGATTGTTCATACTGGGAACACTTACCTGCCGTCTCTCTCTGCCAAGCAGAAGGCCGACTACAGAGGCAGCCCGACAAACGTACAATTAGCCCCTGAACGCTACCTCGGGGTTTCTGAGCTACAAGGACCATTTGGCCTATTCCCCGGGAATTACGTCCTTGAAGCCATTCGGCCCATGCAGGGCCCCCCCTTGGCGCCAGAGTTTTCTCAGGGAAGGTCCAGCGTGCTGCTTGAGTCTTTCTTGGTTGGTCAGAAACTACAGGTGCATGTGCTGGGTTCAAGTTTGATATCGGTTACCTAGAGCGAAGAGCATTACCTTCCCAGCGGGAGAGCTGAAAGTGCGGCCTCAAAGTGTCCTGCGACACAGTGTGGTTGCTCGTGTTCTCTTCACAAGTAGAATGGCTATGTGAGGGAAGGGGAGCTCTCCTAGAGAAACACCCTGTTTTCTGTACCGTGCAGGAGGCCTCCCGGCGCCCTATATACATAAAGGGAACACTATGCTGTTCCACAGGGACCCAAGTAAGGTTCAGGTAGTCCATCCACGAACTGACGCGTGCAGAGGCTTTCCACGAAACCTTAGGCCAAGTAGTGCATGAAGGTTCGTGTGCCTTTCCCTGGACCCCGGCTGCCTCAGCATGTCCCCTGGAAGAACACTGTGTACCGAGTTCTCTTCTAGGCCCCCTGAGCACCGCGCCGCGACCAAAGCCCTCCGGATCATCTCTTTGCATGCCGAGTGAGAGGCAACACACTCTTTTCTTTGTTGGATAGCTAGATAGCCAAGACATTCAAAAGTGCTCCCCGAACAGAGGTGTAGAAGGTCGTAGGTGTAATGCCTAATGTCTCCCTCAGTGCTGCCGCTGAGGAGCAAGGAGAAAGCCGGTGCGTAGAGTTCTTTCTGGGTGTACTTAGCTACCGGCTCTTTCTGGCGAGCAGTAGCTCGACTTTAGGTGCAGTCTGGAAAATGGACGGTTTCCCCCTGCACACTGCTAGGCTTTTGGCAGCGGCAGGGACACCTAACTCACTCGACCTTGCCCCTCTAATATTTCATGCCATTGGCACGGTGCGCCACAGCCCGGCTACAAAGTGATTCAGAGGAGGTGCCACAGTCCTCCTTGTTTCCCTTTCGGTGCGGGAGAACCTATACGTAGGTGAGCGGTGTTCAACTTTGAGATTGGGACCTTCAGAGCACTGTAGTACCTCCCAGCTGGAAAGAAGGATGGTTCAACGTGAAAGCTGCCTGGAATACAGTGCTCTGTCAGCCCACGCTTGCATGCTGCCATGTCTTTGGAAGGAAAGTGGGCTTTTCTTGAGAGACATAGTGTGTTTCCACTGCCACTCCTGAGGCATCCCAGGGTCGCCTGTCCATAAAAGGAAAACTACGCTGAGCGCCAAGCTGAAGGCAAGGTCCGGGAATTGCATCCACAGCGCCAGGCAGGCATGCAGCATTTCCCAGGAAGCCTCACTCAAAGCAGTGGCTAAGCGCTAGTGTGCTTTTCAGGACTCCGGGGACTCCCGCGTCCTCACCACGTCTCATGGAAACACAGTGTGTACCGGATGCCACTTCTTAGGCGACCTACCAACATACAGGGACCTAGGCCCTTCGGATCATCTCTTGGAATGAAGAGTGAAAGGCGAAACCCCGCTCTCTTGGTCGCCCAGTTGGATTGCCAGTCTGTCACAAGTCCTCCCGAGCACAGGTCTAGCAGGTCTTAGGTGTACTGCAAGTGGTCCCCGCTGCTGAACCAGAACTGCAATGGAAGAAACCCTCTGCTTGCTCTTCCTCCTGGGAAGGCCAACCTGCCCTCGCTCGCCAAGCAGACAGTCGACTCTAGATGCAGCCTGACCTACGGACTTGTTGCCCCTGCAACACTGCCTAAGCTTTTGTAAGGGAAAAGGACGCTTTGGCCTGACCCAAGGAATTATGTCGGTCACGCCACTCAGCCCAAGCAGAACTCCCTTCGTGCCAAAGTTTTATCAGGGAAGGTCCAGGGTGCTGCGTGAGTCTCTTCTCGTGGCTCAGAAACTACGCGTACATGGGCTGTGCCAAGTCTGGCATAGGGACCTAAGGAGGGAAGCGTTATTTTCCCAACGGGAAAGCAGGCCACCTGCGGCCTCAAACTTAAGTGAAGACCAATGCTGTTGCCCGTCATCTCTTCACAGTGGCAATGCCGACTGAGGGAAAGGCAGCTTTCCTCGATTAACACAGTGTTCCCTATTCGTGGCAGGAGGCCTCCGGCAGCCCTCTTCACATAACGGGAAAACCAGACCTGTCCCCCACCCCCCCCCCCAGGCGCAACGTAATGTCCGGGTTTCCATCCACGGGTGGCCGTGTACTCACGATTTCCATGACCCCGGTAGGGAAAGTAGGGCATTAAGGCCAGTGTGCCCTTCCCAGGACTCCCGCCGCCTCACCATGTCCCTTGGAAGAACGCTGTGTGCTCAGTGACTCTTCTTGGCCGACTGAGCACCGTGCCGCTACCTGGGTACTCCGGATCGGCTCTTTGAGTGCACTGTGAAAGGCAAGGCAGGGTTCTCTTCGTTGGACAAATCTTTCCAATGTGCCCCGACCAGAGTTCTGGAAAGTCCTCGGTGTAATGCCAGTGGCTCTCAGGGCTGACCCTGAGCTGCAGTGAAACAACTCTGTGCTTCGTGTTCCTTCTCGCTTTACACACCTGCCGTCTCTCTCTGCCAAGCCGAAACACGACTTTTAGATGCAGCCTGGAAAATCCACAGTTTCCTCCTGAGCCCTGCTAGTCTTTTGGCAGGTTCAAGGCCACCTAGGCCTCCCTAGCGCCTTAAATCGCTTAGGTCATTCGCACAGTGCAAATCTCCCTGCCTAAATAAAACATTATTCTGAGAAGGTAGCACAGGGCTTCTTGTGCCTCTTTTGGTTCTTCAGAAACGACACGTACGTGGGCTGGGTTCCACTCTGATACTGGGACCTTAGGAGAAACGGAGGAATTCCCTAGTTGAACGAGGAATCCTCGTAGCCTCCAAGGTGCCTACATACAGCGTTCTGCGAGTCCTTCCTTGCGTGCTGGAATGGGTCTCAAAGGAAAGGGTGCTTTACAGGAAAGACAAAAGGTGTTTCCACTTCCTTGCCTGAGGCCTGCCAGAGCCCCCTTTACATAAAGGGCGAGCTACACGGATCACGAAGATCCAAACAAAGTCCAGGACGGCATCCGCAATGCTGGCAGGCATGCAGCATTTGCCCAGAAGCCTTAGCCATGGCGGTGGCTTAACGCTAGTGTGCCGTTCAGGACTCCTAGGACTCCTGGGTCCTCACCACCTGGGCGTGGAAAAACACTGTGTACCCAATGTCTCTTCCTGGGCGACCTACCCAAACACAGGTCCCTAAGGCCCTTCGGACCATTTCTCTGCATGAAGAAGGAAAGGCAACGCTCTGCCCTCTCTTCGCTGCCCATGGAGATTGCCAGGCTTTCAACAGGCCTCCCGAACACAGGCCTAGCCGGGTCTCAGGTGTAATGCAAAAGGTCCCCACTGCTGAACCCCTGCTGCCATGAAAAAACGCTGTGTTGATTGTTCATACTGGGAACACTTACCTGCCGTCTCTCTCTGCCAAGCAGAAGGCCGACTACAGAGGCAGCCCGACAAACGTACAATTTGCCCCTGAACGCTACCTCGGGGTTTCTGAGCTACAAGGACCATTTGGCCTATTCCCCGGGAATTACGTCCTTGAAGCCATTCGGCCCATGCAGGGCCCCCCCTTGGCGCCAGAGTTTTCTCAGGGAAGGTCCAGCGTGCTGCTTGAGTCTCTCTTGGTTGGTCAGAAACTACAGGTGCATGTGCTGGGTTCAAGTTTGATATCGGTTACCTAGAGCGAAGAGCATTACCTTCCCAGCGGGAGAGCTGAAAGTGCGGCCTCAAAGTGTCCTGCGACACAGTGTGGTTGCTCGTGTTCTCTTCACAAGTAGAATGGCTATGTGAGGGAAGGGGAGCTCTCCTAGAGAAACACCCTGTTTTCTGTACCGTGCAGGAGGCCTCCCGGCGCCCTATATACATAAAGGGAACACTATGCTGTTCCACAGGGACCCAAGTAAGGTTCAGGTAGTCCATCCACGAACTGACGCGTGCAGAGGCTTTCCACGAAACCTTAGGCCAAGTAGTGCATGAAGGTTCGTGTGCCTTTCCCTGGACCCCCGCTGCCTCAGCATGTCCCCTGGAAGAACACTGTGTACCGAGTTCTCTTCTAGGCCCCCTGAGCACCGCGCCGCGACCAAAGCCCTCCGGATCATCTCTTTGCATGCCGAGTGAGAGGCAACACACTCTTTTCTTTGTTGGATAGCTAGATAGCCAAGACATTCAAAAGTGCTCCCCGAACAGAGGTGTAGAAGGTCGTAGGTGTAATGCCTAATGTCTCCCTCAGTGCTGCCGCTGAGGAGCAAGGAGAAAGCCGGTGCGTAGAGTTCTTTCTGGGTGTACTTAGCTACCGGCTCTTTCTGGCGAGCAGTAGCTCGACTTTAGGTGCAGTCTGGAAAATGGACGGTTTCCCCCTGCACACTGCTAGGCTTTTGGCAGCGGCAGGGACACCTAACTCACTCGACCTTGCCCCTCTAATATTTCATGCCATTGGCACGGTGCGCCACAGCCCGGCTACAAAGTGATTCAGAGGAGGTGCCACAGTCCTCCTTGTTTCCCTTTCGGTGCGGGAGAACCTATACGTAGGTGAGCGGTGTTCAACTTTGAGATTGGGACCTTCAGAGCACTGTAGTACCTCCCAGCTGGAAAGAAGGATGGTTCAACGTGAAAGCTGCCTGGAATACAGTGCTCTGTCAGCCCACGCTTGCATGCTGCCATGTCTTTGGAAGGAAAGTGGGCTTTTCTTGAGAGACATAGTGTGTTTCCACTGCCACTCCTGAGGCATCCCAGGGTCGCCTGTCCATAAAAGGAAAACTACGCTGAGCGCCAAGCTGAAGGCAAGGTCCGGGAATTGCATCCACAGCGCCAGGCAGGCATGCAGCATTTCCCAGGAAGCCTCACTCAAAGCAGTGGCTAAGCGCTAGTGTGCTTTTCAGGACTCCGGGGACTCCCGCGTCCTCACCACGTCTCATGGAAACACAGTGTGTACCGGATGCCACTTCTTAGGCGACCTACCAACATACAGGGACCTAGGCCCTTCGGATCATCTCTTGGAATGAAGAGTGAAAGGCGAAACCCCGCTCTCTTGGTCGCCCAGTTGGATTGCCAGTCTGTCACAAGTCCTCCCGAGCACAGGTCTAGCAGGTCTTAGGTGTACTGCAAGTGGTCCCCGCTGCTGAACCAGAACTGCAATGGAAGAAACCCTCTGCTTGCTCTTCCTCCTGGGAAGGCCAACCTGCCCTCGCTCGCCAAGCAGACAGTCGACTCTAGATGCAGCCTGACCTACGGACTTGTTGCCCCTGCAACACTGCCTAAGCTTTTGTAAGGGAAAAGGACGCTTTGGCCTGACCCAAGGAATTATGTCGGTCACGCCACTCAGCCCAAGCAGAACTCCCTTCGTGCCAAAGTTTTATCAGGGAAGGTCCAGGGTGCTGCGTGAGTCTCTTCTCGTGGCTCAGAAACTACGCGTACATGGGCTGTGCCAAGTCTGGCATAGGGACCTAAGGAGGGAAGCGTTATTTTCCCAACGGGAAAGCAGGCCACCTGCGGCCTCAAACTTAAGTGAAGACCAATGCTGTTGCCCGTCATCTCTTCACAGTGGCAATGCCGACTGAGGGAAAGGCAGCTTTCCTCGATTAACACAGTGTTCCCTATTCGTGGCAGGAGGCCTCCGGCAGCCCTCTTCACATAACGGGAAAACCAGACCTGTCCCCCACCCCCCCCCCCAGGCGCAACGTAATGTCCGGGTTTCCATCCACGGGTGGCCGTGTACTCACGATTTCCATGACCCCGGTAGGGAAAGTAGGGCATTAAGGCCAGTGTGCCCTTCCCAGGACTCCCGCCGCCTCACCATGTCCCTTGGAAGAACGCTGTGTGCTCAGTGACTCTTCTTGGCCGACTGAGCACCGTGCCGCTACCTGGGTACTCCGGATCGGCTCTTTGAGTGCACTGTGAAAGGCAAGGCAGGGTTCTCTTCGTTGGACAAATCTTTCCAATGTGCCCCGACCAGAGTTCTGGAAAGTCCTCGGTGTAATGCCAGTGGCTCTCAGGGCTGACCCTGAGCTGCAGTGAAACAACTCTGTGCTTCGTGTTCCTTCTCGCTTTACACACCTGCCGTCTCTCTCTGCCAAGCCGAAACACGACTTTTAGATGCAGCCTGGAAAATCCACAGTTTCCTCCTGAGCCCTGCTAGTCTTTTGGCAGGTTCAAGGCCACCTAGGCCTCCCTAGCGCCTTAAATCGCTTAGGTCATTCGCACAGTGCAAATCTCCCTGCCTAAATAAAACATTATTCTGAGAAGGTAGCACAGGGCTTCTTGTGCCTCTTTTGGTTCTTCAGAAACGACACGTACGTGGGCTGGGTTCCACTCTGATACTGGGACCTTAGGAGAAACGGAGGAATTCCCTAGTTGAACGAGGAATCCTCGTAGCCTCCAAGGTGCCTACATACAGCGTTCTGCGAGTCCTTCCTTGCGTGCTGGAATGGGTCTCAAAGGAAAGGGTGCTTTACAGGAAAGACAAAAGGTGTTTCCACTTCCTTGCCTGAGGCCTGCCAGAGCCCCCTTTACATAAAGGGCGAGCTACACGGATCACGAAGATCCAAACAAAGTCCAGGACGGCATCCGCAATGCTGGCAGGCATGCAGCATTTGCCCAGAAGCCTTAGCCATGGCGGTGGCTTAACGCTAGTGTGCCGTTCAGGACTCCTAGGACTCCTGGGTCCTCACCACCTGGGCGTGGAAAAACACTGTGTACCCAATGTCTCTTCCTGGGCGACCTACCCAAACACAGGTCCCTAAGGCCCTTCGGACCATTTCTCTGCATGAAGAAGGAAAGGCAACGCTCTGCCCTCTCTTCGCTGCCCATGGAGATTGCCAGGCTTTCAACAGGCCTCCCGAACACAGGCCTAGCCGGGTCTCAGGTGTAATGCAAAAGGTCCCCACTGCTGAACCCCTGCTGCCATGAAAAAACGCTGTGTTGATTGTTCATACTGGGAACACTTACCTGCCGTCTCTCTCTGCCAAGCAGAAGGCCGACTACAGAGGCAGCCCGACAAACGTACAATTTGCCCCTGAACGCTACCTCGGGGTTTCTGAGCTACAAGGACCATTTGGCCTATTCCCCGGGAATTACGTCCTTGAAGCCATTCGGCCCATGCAGGGCCCCCCCTTGGCGCCAGAGTTTTCTCAGGGAAGGTCCAGCGTGCTGCTTGAGTCTCTCTTGGTTGGTCAGAAACTACAGGTGCATGTGCTGGGTTCAAGTTTGATATCGGTTACCTAGAGCGAAGAGCATTACCTTCCCAGCGGGAGAGCTGAAAGTGCGGCCTCAAAGTGTCCTGCGACACAGTGTGGTTGCTCGTGTTCTCTTCACAAGTAGAATGGCTATGTGAGGGAAGGGGAGCTCTCCTAGAGAAACACCCTGTTTTCTGTACCGTGCAGGAGGCCTCCCGGCGCCCTATATACATAAAGGGAACACTATGCTGTTCCACAGGGACCCAAGTAAGGTTCAGGTAGTCCATCCACGAACTGACGCGTGCAGAGGCTTTCCACGAAACCTTAGGCCAAGTAGTGCATGAAGGTTCGTGTGCCTTTCCCTGGACCCCCGCTGCCTCAGCATGTCCCCTGGAAGAACACTGTGTACCGAGTTCTCTTCTAGGCCCCCTGAGCACCGCGCCGCGACCAAAGCCCTCCGGATCATCTCTTTGCATGCCGAGTGAGAGGCAACACACTCTTTTCTTTGTTGGATAGCTAGATAGCCAAGACATTCAAAAGTGCTGCCCGAACAGAGGTGTAGAAGGTCGTAGGTGTAATGCCTAATGTCTCCCTCAGTGCTGCCGCTGAGGAGCAAGGAGAAAGCCGGTGCGTAGAGTTCTTTCTGGGTGTACTTAGCTACCGGCTCTTTCTGGCGAGCAGTAGCTCGACTTTAGGTGCAGTCTGGAAAATGGACGGTTTCCCCCTGCACACTGCTAGGCTTTTGGCAGCGGCAGGGACACCTAACTCACTCGACCTTGCCCCTCTAATATTTCCTGCCATTCGCACGGTGCGCCACAGCCCGGCTACAAAGTGATTCAGAGGAGGTGCCACAGTCCTCCTTGTGTCCCTTTCGGTGCGGGAGAACCTATACGTAGGTGAGCGGTGTTCAACTTTGAGATTGGGACCTTCAGAGCACTGTAGTACCTCCCAGCTGGCAAGAAGGATGGTTCAACGTGAAAGCTGCCTGGAATACAGTGCTCTGTCAGCCCACGCTTGCATGCTGCCATGTCTTTGGAAGGAAAGTGGGCTTTTCTTGAGAGACATAGTGTGTTTCCACTGCCACTCCTGAGGCATCCCAGGGTCGCCTGTCCATAAAAGGAAAACTACGCTGAGCGCCAAGCTGAAGGCAAGGTCCGGGAATTGCATCCACAGCGCCAGGCAGGCATGCAGCATTTCCCAGGAAGCCTCACTCAAAGCAGTGGCTAAGCGCTAGTGTGCTTTTCAGGACTCCGGGGACTCCCGCGTCCTCACCACGTCTCATGGAAACACAGTGTGTACCGGATGCCACTTCTTAGGCGACCTACCAACATACAGGGACCTAGGCCCTTCGGATCATCTCTTGGAATGAAGAGTGAAAGGCGAAACCCCGCTCTCTTGGTCGCCCAGTTGGATTGCCAGTCTGTCACAAGTCCTCCCGAGCACAGGTCTAGCAGGTCTTAGGTGTACTGCAAGTGGTCCCCGCTGCTGAACCAGAACTGCAATGGAAGAAACCCTCTGCTTGCTCTTCCTCCTGGGAACGCCAACCTGCCCTCGCTCGCCAAGCAGACAGTCGACTCTAGATGCAGCCTGACCTACGGACTTGTTGCCCCTGCAACACTGCCTAAGCTTTTGTAAGGGAAAAGGACGCTTTGGCCTGACCCAAGGAATTATGTCGGTCACGCCACTCAGCCCAAGCAGAACTCCCTTCGTGCCAAAGTTTTATCAGGGAAGGTCCAGGGTGCTGCGTGAGTCTCTTCTCGTGGCTCAGAAACTACGCGTACATGGGCTGTGCCAAGTCTGGCATAGGGACCTAAGGAGGGAAGCGTTATTTTCCCAACGGGAAAGCAGGCCACCTGCGGCCTCAAACTTAAGTGAAGACCAATGCTGTTGCCCGTCATCTCTTCACAGTGGCAATGCCGACTGAGGGAAAGGCAGCTTTCCTCGATTAACACAGTGTTCCCTATTCGTGGCAGGAGGCCTCCGGCAGCCCTCTTCACATAACGGGAAAACCAGACCTGTCCCCCACACCCCCCCAGGCGCAACGTAATGTCCGGGTTTCCATCCACGGGTGGCCGTGTACTCACGATTTCCAGGTCCCCGGTAGGGAAAGTAGGGCATTAAGGCCAGTGTGCCCTTCCCAGGACTCCCGCCGCCTCACCATGTCCCTTGGAAGAACGCTGTGTGCTCAGTGACTCTTCTTGGCCGACTGAGCACCGTGCCGCTACCTGGGTACTCCGGATCGGCTCTTTGAGTGCACTGTGAAAGGCAAGGCAGGGTTCTCTTCGTTGGACAAATCTTTCCAATGTGCCCCGACCAGAGTTCTGGAAAGTCCTCGGTGTAATGCCAGTGGCTCTCAGGGCTGACCCTGAGCTGCAGTGAAACAACTCTGTGCTTCGTGTTCCTTCTCGCTTTACACACCTGCCGTCACTCTCTGCCAAGCCGAAACACGACTTTTAGATGCAGCCTGGAAAATCCACAGTTTCCTCCTGAGCCCTGCTAGTCTTTTGGCAGGTTCAAGGCCACCTAGGCCTCCCTAGCGCCTTAAATCGCTTAGGTCATTCGCACAGTGCAAATCTCCCTGCCTACATAAAACATTATTCTGAGAAGGTAGCACAGGGCTTCTTGTGCCTCTTTTGGTTCTTCAGAAACGACACGTACGTGGGCTGGGTTCCACTCTGATACTGGGACCTTAGGAGAAACGGAGGAATTCCCTAGTTGAACGAGGAATCCTCGTAGCCTCCAAGGTGCCTACATACAGCGTTCTGCGAGTCCTTCCTTGCGTGCTGGAATGGGTCTCAAAGGAAAGGGTGCTTTACAGGAAAGACAAATGGTGTTTCCACTTCCTTGCCTGAGGCATGCCAGAGCCCCCTTTACATAAAGGGCGAGCTACACGGATCACGAAGATCCAAAGTCCAGGACGGCATCCGCAATGCTGGCAGGCATGCAGCATTTGCCCAGAAGCCTTAGCCATGGCGGTGGCTTAACGCTAGTGTGCCGTTCAGGACTCCTAGGACTCCTGGGTCCTCACCACCTGGGCGTGGAAAAACACTGTGTACCCAATGTCTCTTCCTGGGCGACCTACCCAAACACAGGTCCCTAAGGCCCTTCGGACCATTTCTCTGCATGAAGAAGGAAAGGCAACGCTCTGCCCTCTCTTCGCTGCCCATGGAGATTGCCAGGCTTTCAACAGGCCTCCCGAACACAGGCCTAGCCGGGTCTCAGGTGTAATGCAAAAGGTCCCCACTGCTGAACCACTGCTGCCATGAAAAAACGCTGTGTTGATTGTTCATACTGGGAACACTTACCTGCCGTCTCTCTCTGCCAAGCAGAAGGCCGACTACAGAGGCAGCCCGACAAACGTACAATTTGCCCCTGAACGCTACCTCGGGGTTTCTGAGCTACAAGGACCATTTGGCCTATTCCCCGGGAATTACGTCCTTGAAGCCATTCGGCCCATGCAGGGCCCCCCCTTGGCGCCAGAGTTTTCTCAGGGAAGGTCCAGCGTGCTGCTTGAGTCTCTCTTGGTTGGTCAGAAACTACAGGTGCATGTGCTGGGTTCAAGTTTGATATCGGTTACCTAGAGCGAAGAGCATTACCTTCCCAGCGGGAGAGCTGAAAGTGCGGCCTCAAAGTGTCCTGCGACACAGTGTGGTTGCTCGTGTTCTCTTCACAAGTAGAATGGCTATGTGAGGGAAGGGGAGCTCTCCTAGAGAAACACCCTGTTTTCTGTACCGTGCAGGAGGCCTCCCGGCGCCCTATATACATAAAGGGAACACTATGCTGTTCCACAGGGACACAAGTAAGGTTCAGGTAGTCCATCCACGAACTGACGCGTGCAGAGGCTTTCCACGAAACCTTAGGCCAAGTAGTGCATGAAGGTTCGTGTGCCTTTCCCTGGACCCCCGCTGCCTCAGCATGTCCCCTGGAAGAACACTGTGTACCGAGTTCTCTTCTAGGCCCCCTGAACACCGCGCCGCGACCGAAGCCCTCCGGATCATCTCTTTGCATGCCGAGTGAGAGGCAACACACTCTTTTCTTTGTTGGATAGCTAGATAGCCAAGACATTCAAAAGTGCTCCCCGAACAGAGGTGTAGAAGGTCGTAGGTGTAATGCCTAATGTCTCCCTCAGTGCTGCCGCTGAGGAGCAAGGAGAAAGCCGGTGCGTAGAGTTCTTTCTGGGTGTACTTAGCTACCGGCTCTTTCTGGCGAGCAGTAGCTCGACTTTAGGTGCAGTCTGGAAAATGGACGGTTTCCCCCTGCACACTGCTAGGCTTTTGGCAGCGGCAGGGACACCAACCTCACTCGACCTTGCCCCTCTAATATTTCCTGCCATTCGCACGGTGCGCCACAGCCCGGCTACAAAGTGATTCAGAGGAGGTGCCACAGTCCTCCTTGTGTCCCTTTCAGTGCGGGAGAACCTATACGTAGGTGAGCGGTGTTCAACTTTGAGATTGGGACCTTCAGAGCACTGTAGTACCTCCCAGCTGGAAAGAAGGATGGTTCAACGTGAAAGCTGCCTGGAATACAGTGCTCTGTCAGCCCACGCTTGCATGCTGCCATGTCTTTGGAAGGAAAGTGGGCTTTTCTTGAGAAACATAGTGTGTTTCCACTGCCACTCCTGAGGCATCCCAGGGTCGCCTGTCCATAAAAGGAAAACTACGCTGAGCGCCAAGCTGAAGGCAAGGTCCGGGAATTGCATCCACAGCGCCAGGCAGGCATGCAGCATTTCCCAGGAAGCCTCACTCAAAGCAGTGGCTAAGCGCTAGTGTGCTTTTCAGGACTCCGGGGACTCCCGCGTCCTCACCACGTCTCATGGAAACACAGTGTGTACCGGATGCCACTTCTTAGGCGACCTACCAACATACAGGGACCTAGGCCCTTCGGATCATCTCTTGGAATGAAGAGTGAAAGGCGAAACCCCGCTCTCTTGGTCGCCCAGTTGGATTGCCAGTCTGTCACAAGTCCTCCCGAGCACAGGTCTAGCAGGTCTTAGGTGCACTGCAAGTGGTCCCCGCTGCTGAACCAGAACTGCAATGGAAGAAACCCTCTGCTTGCTCTTCCTCCTGGGAAGGCCAACCTGCCCTCGCTCGCCAAGCAGACAGTCGACTCTAGATGCAGCCTGACCTACGGACTTGTTGCCCCTGCAACACTGCCTAAGCTTTTGTAAGGGAAAAGGACGCTTTGGCCTGACCCAAGGAATTATGTCGGTCACGCCACTCAGCCCAAGCAGAACTCCCTTCGTGCCAAAGTTTTATCAGGGAAGGTCCAGGGTGCTGCGTGAGTCTCTTCTCGTGGCTCAGAAACTACGCGTACATGGGCTGTGCCAAGTCTGGCATAGGGACCTAAGGAGGGAAGCGTTATTTTCCCAACGGGAAAGCAGGCCACCTGCGGCCTCAAACTTAAGTGAAGACCAATGCTGTTGCCCGTCATCTCTTCACAGTGGCAATGCCGACTGAGGGAAAGGCAGCTTTCCTCGATTAACACAGTGTTCCCTATTCGTGGCAGGAGGCCTCCGGCAGCCCTCTTCACATAACGGGAAAACCAGACCTGTCCCCCACCCCCCCCCCCCAGGCGCAACGTAATGTCCGGGTTTCCATCCACGGGTGGCCGTGTACTCACGATTTCCATGACCCCGGTAGGGAAAGTAGGGCATTAAGGCCAGTGTGCCCTTCCCAGGACTCCCGCCGCCTCACCATGTCCCTTGGAAGAACGCTGTGTGCTCAGTGACTCTTCTTGGCCGACTGAGCACCGTGCCGCTACCTGGGTACTCCGGATCGGCTCTTTGAGTGCACTGTGAAAGGCAAGGCAGGGTTCTCTTCGTTGGACAAATCTTTCCAATGTGCCCCGACCAGAGTTCTGGAAAGTCCTCGGTGTAATGCCAGTGGCTCTCAGGGCTGACCCTGAGCTGCAGTGAAACAACTCTGTGCTTCGTGTTCCTTCTCGCTTTACACACCTGCCGTCTCTCTCTGCCAAGCCGAAACAAGACTTTTAGATGCAGCCTGGAAAATCCACAGTTTCCTCCTGAGCCCTGCTAGTCTTTTGGCAGGTTCAAGGCCACCTAGGCCTCCCTAGCGCCTTAAATCGCTTAGGTCATTCGCACAGTGCAAATCTCCCTGCCTAAATAAAACATTATTCTGAGAAGGTAGCACAGGGCTTCTTGTGCCTCTTTTGGTTCTTCAGAAACGACACGTACGTGGGCTGGGTTCCACTCTGATACTGGGACCTTAGGAGAAACGGAGGAATTCCCTAGTTGAACGAGGAATCCTCGTAGCCTCCAAGGTGCCTACATACAGCGTTCTGCGAGTCCTTCCTTGCGTGCTGGAATGGGTCTCAAAGGAAAGGGTGCTTTACAGGAAAGACAAAAGGTGTTTCCACTTCCTTGCCTGAGGCCTGCCAGAGCCCCCTTTACATAAAGGGCGAGCTACACGGATCACGAAGATCCAAACAAAGTCCAGGACGGCATCCGCAATGCTGGCAGGCATGCAGCATTTGCCCAGAAGCCTTAGCCATGGCGGTGGCTTAACGCTAGTGTGCCGTTCAGGACTCCTAGGACTCCTGGGTCCTCACCACCTGGGCGTGGAAAAACACTGTGTACCCAATGTCTCTTCCTGGGCGACCTACCCAAACACAGGTCCCTAAGGCCCTTCGGACCATTTCTCTGCATGAAGAAGGAAAGGCAACGCTCTGCCCTCTCTTCGCTGCCCATGGAGATTGCCAGGCTTTCAACAGGCCTCCCGAACACAGGCCTAGCCGGGTCTCAGGTGTAATGCAAAAGGTCCCCACTGCTGAACCACTGCTGCCATGAAAAAACGCTGTGTTGATTGTTCATACTGGGAACACTTACCTGCCGTCTCTCTCTGCCAAGCAGAAGGCCGACTACAGAGGCAGCCCGACAAACGTACAATTTGCCCCTGAACGCTACCTCGGGGTTTCTGAGCTACAAGGACCATTTGGCCTATTCCCCGGGAATTACGTCCTTGAAGCCATTCGGCCCATGCAGGGCCCCCGCTTGGCGCCAGAGTTTTCTCAGGGAAGGTCCAGCGTGCTGCTTGAGTCTCTCTTGGTTGGTCAGAAACTACAGGTGCATGTGCTGGGTTCAAGTTTGATATCGGTTACCTAGAGCGAAGAGCATTACCTTCCCAGCGGGAGAGCTGAAAGTGCGGCCTCAAAGTGTCCTGCGACACAGTGTGGTTGCTCGTGTTCTCTTCACAAGTAGAATGGCTATGTGAGGGAAGGGGAGCTCTCCTAGAGAAACACTCTGTTTTCTGTACCGTGCAGGAGGCCTCCCGGCGCCCTATATACATAAAGGGAACACTATGCTGTTCCACAGGGACCCAAGTAAGGTTCAGGTAGTCCATCCACGAACTGACGCGTGCAGAGGCTTTCCACGAAACCTTAGGCCAAGTAGTGCATGAAGGTTCGTGTGCCTTTCCCTGGACCCCCGCTGCCTCAGCATGTCCCCTGGAAGAACACTGTGTACCGAGTTCTCTTCTAGGCCCCCTGAGCACCGCGCCGCGACCAAAGCCCTCCGGATCATCTCTTTGCATGCCGAGTGAGAGGCAACACACTCTTTTCTTTGTTGGATAGCTAGATAGCCAAGACATTCAAAAGTGCTCCCCGAACAGAGGTGTAGAAGGTCGTAGGTGTAATGCCTAATGTCTCTCTCAGTGCTGCCGCTGAGGAGCAAGGAGAAAGCCGGTGCGTAGAGTTCTTTCTGGGTGTACTTAGCTACCGGCTCTTTCTGGCGAGCAGTAGCTCGACTTTAGGTGCAGTCTGGAAAATGGACGGTTTCCCCCTGCACACTGCTAGGCTTTTGGCAGCGGCAGGGACACCTAACTCACTCGACCTTGCCCCTCTAATATTTCATGCCATTGGCACGGTGCGCCACAGCCCGGCTACAAAGTGATTCAGAGGAGGTGCCACAGTCCTCCTTGTGTCCCTTTCGGTGCGGGAGAACCTATACGTAGGTGAGCGGTGTTCAACTTTGAGATTGGGACCTTCAGAGCACTGTAGTACCTCCCAGCTGGAAAGAAGGATGGTTCAACGTGAAAGCTGCCTGGAATACAGTGCTCTGTCAGCCCACGCTTGCATGCTGCCATGTCTTTGGAAGGAAAGTGGGCTTTTCTTGAGAAACATAGTGTGTTTCCACTGCCACTCCTGAGGCATCCCAGGGTCGCCTGTCCATAAAAGGAAAACTACGCTGAGCGCCAAGCTGAAGGCAAGGTCCGGGAATTGCATCCACAGCGCCAGGCAGGCATGCAGCATTTCCCAGGAAGCCTCACTCAAAGCAGTGGCTAAGCGCTAGTGTGCTTTTCAGGACTCCGGGGACTCCCGCGTCCTCACCACGTCTCATGGAAACACAGTGTGTACCGGATGCCACTTCTTAGGCGACCTACCAACATACAGGGACCTAGGCCCTTCGGATCATCTCTTGGAATGAAGAGTGAAAGGCGAAACCCCGCTCTCTTGGTCGCCCAGTTGGATTGCCAGTCTGTCACAAGTCCTCCCGAGCACAGGTCTAGCAGGTCTTAGGTGCACTGCAAGTGGTCCCCGCTGCTGAACCAGAACTGCAATGGAAGAAACCCTCTGCTTGCTCTTCCTCCTGGGAAGGCCAACCTGCCCTCGCTCGCCAAGCAGACAGTCGACTCTAGATGCAGCCTGACCTACGGACTTGTTGCCCCTGCAACACTGCCTAAGCTTTTGTAAGGGAAAAGGACGCTTTGGCCTGACCCAAGGAATTATGTCGGTCACGCCACTCAGCCCAAGCAGAACTCCCTTCGTGCCAAAGTTTTATCAGGGAAGGTCCAGGGTGCTGCGTGAGTCTCTTCTCGTGGCTCAGAAACTACGCGTACATGGGCTGTGCCAAGTCTGGCATAGGGACCTAAGGAGGGAAGCGTTATTTTCCCAACGGGAAAGCAGGCCACCTGCGGCCTCAAACTTAAGTGAAGACCAATGCTGTTGCCCGTCATCTCTTCACAGTGGCAATGCCGACTGAGGGAAAGGCAGCTTTCCTCGATTAACACAGTGTTCCCTATTCGTGGCAGGAGGCCTCCGGCAGCCCTCTTCACATAACGGGAAAACCAGACCTGTCCCCCACCCCCCCCCCCAGGCGCAACGTAATGTCCGGGTTTCCATCCACGGGTGGCCGTGTACTCACGATTTCCATGACCCCGGTAGGGAAAGTAGGGCATTAAGGCCAGTGTGCCCTTCCCAGGACTCCCGCCGCCTCACCATGTCCCTTGGAAGAACGCTGTGTGCTCAGTGACTCTTCTTGGCCGACTGAGCACCGTGCCGCTACCTGGGTACTCCGGATCGGCTCTTTGAGTGCACTGTGAAAGGCAAGGCAGGGTTCTCTTCGTTGGACAAATCTTTCCAATGTGCCCCGACCAGAGTTCTGGAAAGTCCTCGGTGTAATGCCAGTGGCTCTCAGGGCTGACCCTGAGCTGCAGTGAAACAACTCTGTGCTTCGTGTTCCTTCTCGCTTTACACACCTGCCGTCTCTCTCTGCCAAGCCGAAACACGACTTTTAGATGCAGCCTGGAAAATCCACAGTTTCCTCCTGAGCCCTGCTAGTCTTTTGGCAGGTTCAAGGCCACCTAGGCCTCCCTAGCGCCTTAAATCGCTTAGGTCATTCGCACAGTGCAAATCTCCCTGCCTAAATAAAACATTATTCTGAGAAGGTAGCACAGGGCTTCTTGTGCCTCTTTTGGTTCTTCAGAAACGACACGTACGTGGGCTGGGTTCCACTCTGATACTGGGACCTTAGGAGAAACGGAGGAATTCCCTAGTTGAACGAGGAATCCTCGTAGCCTCCAAGGTGCCTACATACAGCGTTCTGCGAGTCCTTCCTTGCGTGCTGGAATGGGTCTCAAAGGAAAGGGTGCTTTACAGGAAAGACAAAAGGTGTTTCCACTTCCTTGCCTGAGGCCTGCCAGAGCCCCCTTTACATAAAGGGCGAGCTACACGGATCACGAAGATCCAAACAAAGTCCAGGACGGCATCCGCAATGCTGGCAGGCATGCAGCATTTGCCCAGAAGCCTTAGCCATGGCGGTGGCTTAACGCTAGTGTGCCGTTCAGGACTCCTAGGACTCCTGGGTCCTCACCACCTGGGCGTGGAAAAACACTGTGTACCCAATGTCTCTTCCTGGGCGACCTACCCAAACACAGGTCCCTAAGGCCCTTCGGACCATTTCTCTGCATGAAGAAGGAAAGGCAACGCTCTGCCCTCTCTTCGCTGCCCATGGAGATTGCCAGGCTTTCAACAGGCCTCCCGAACACAGGCCTAGCCGGGTCTCAGGTGTAATGCAAAAGGTCCCCACTGCTGAACCACTGCTGCCATGAAAAAACGCTGTGTTGATTGTTCATACTGGGAACACTTACCTGCCGTCTCTCTCTGCCAAGCAGAAGGCCGACTACAGAGGCAGCCCGACAAACGTACAATTTGCCCCTGAACGCTACCTCGGGGTTTCTGAGCTACAAGGACCATTTGGCCTATTCCCCGGGAATTACGTCCTTGAAGCCATTCGGCCCATGCAGGGCCCCCGCTTGGCGCCAGAGTTTTCTCAGGGAAGGTCCAGCGTGCTGCTTGAGTCTCTCTTGGTTGGTCAGAAACTACAGGTGCATGTGCTGGGTTCAAGTTTGATATCGGTTACCTAGAGCGAAGAGCATTACCTTCCCAGCGGGAGAGCTGAAAGTGCGGCCTCAAAGTGTCCTGAGACACAGTGTGGTTGCTCGTGTTCTCTTCACAAGTAGAATGGCTATGTGAGGGAAGGGGAGCTCTCCAAGAGAAACACTCTGTTTTCTGTACCGTGCAGGAGGCCTCCCGGCGCCCTATATACATAAAGGGAACACTATGCTGTTCCACAGGGACCCAAGTAAGGTTCAGGTAGTCCATCCACGAACTGACGCGTGCAGAGGCTTTCCACGAAACCTTAGGCCAAGTAGTGCATGAAAGTTCGTGTGCCTTTCCCTGGACCCCCGCTGCCTCAGCATGTCCCCTGGAAGAACACTGTGTACCGAGTTCTCTTCTAGGCCCCCTGAGCACCGCGCCGCGACCAAAGCCCTCCGGATCATCTCTTTGCATGCCGAGTGAGAGGCAACACACTCTTTTCTTTGTTGGATAGCTAGATAGCCAAGACATTCAAAAGTGCTCCCCAAACAGAGGTGTAGAAGGTCGTAGGTGTAATGCCTAATGTCTCTCTCAGTGCTGCCGCTGAGGAGCAAGGAGAAAGCCGGTGCGTAGAGTTCTTTCTGGGTGTACTTAGCTACCGGCTCTTTCTGGCGAGCAGTAGCTCGACTTTAGGTGCAGTCTGGAAAATGGACGGTTTCCCCCTGCACACTGCTAGGCTTTTGGCAGCGGCAGGGACACCTAACTCACTCGACCTTGCCCCTCTAATATTTCATGCCATTCGCACGGTGCGCCACAGCCCGGCTACAAAGTGATTCAGAGGAGGTGCCACAGTCCTCCTTGTGTCCCTTTCGGTGCGGGAGAACCTATACGTAGGTGAGCGGTGTTCAACTTTGAGATTGGGACCTTCAGAGCACTGTAGTACCTCCCAGCTGGAAAGAAGGATGGTTCAACGTGAAAGCTGCCTGGAATACAGTGCTCTGTCAGCCCACGCTTGCATGCTGCCATGTCTTTGGAAGGAAAGTGGGCTTTTCTTGAGAGACATAGTGTGTTTCCACTGCCACTCCTGAGGCATCCCAGGGTCGCCTGTCCATAAAAGGAAAACTACGCTGAGCGCCAAGCTGAAGGCAAGGTCCGGGAATTGCATCCACAGCGCCAGGCAGGCATGCAGCATTTCCCAGGAAGCCTCACTCAAAGCAGTGGCTAAGCGCTAGTGTGCTTTTCAGGACTCCGGGGACTCCCGCGTCCTCACCACGTCTCATGGAAACACAGTGTGTACCAGATGCCACTTCTTAGGCGACCTACCAACATACAGGGACCTAGGCCCTTCGGATCATCTCTTGGAATGAAGAGTGAAAGGCGAAACCCCGCTCTCTTGGTCGCCCAGTTGGATTGCCAGTCTGTCACAAGTCCTCCCGAGCACAGGTCTAGCAGGTCTTAGGTGTACTGCAAGTGGTCCCCGCTGCTGAACCAGAACTGCAATGGAAGAAACCCTCTGCTTGCTCTTCCTCCTGGGAACGCCAACCTGCCCTCGCTCGCCAAGCAGACAGTCGACTCTAGATGCAGCCTGACCTACGGACTTGTTGCCCCTGCAACACTGCCTAAGCTTTTGTAAGGGAAAAGGACGCTTTGGCCTGACCCAAGGAATTATGTCGGTCACGCCACTCAGCCCAAGCAGAACTCCCTTCGTGCCAAAGTTTTATCAGGGAAGGTCCAGGGTGCTGCGTGAGTCTCTTCTCGTGGCTCAGAAACTACGCGTACATGGGCTGTGCCAAGTCTGGCATAGGGACCTAAGGAGGGAAGCGTTATTTTCCCAACGGGAAAGCAGGCCACCTGCGGCCTCAAACTTAAGTGAAGACCAATGCTGTTGCCCGTCATCTCTTCACAGTGGCAATGCCGACTGAGGGAAAGGCAGCTTTCCTCGATTAACACAGTGTTCCCTATTCGTGGCAGGAGGCCTCCGGCAGCCCTCTTCACATAACGGGAAAACCAGACCTGTCCCCCCCCCCCCCAAGGCTCAACGTAATGTCCGGGTTTCCATCCACGGGTGGCCGTGTACTCACGATTTCCATGACCCCGGTAGGGAAAGTAGGGCATTAAGGCCAGTGTGCCCTTCCCAGGACTCCCGCCGCCTCACCATGTCCCTTGGAAGAACGCTGTGTGCTCAGTGACTCTTCTTGGCCGACTGAGCACCGTGCCGCTACCTGGGTACTCCGGATCGGCTCTTTGAGTGCACTGTGAAAGGCAAGGCAGTGTTCTCTTCGTTGGATCGATAGACTGACAAATCTTTCCAATGTGACCCGACCAGAGTTCTGGAAAGTCCTCGGTGTAATGCCAGTGGCTCTCAGGGCTGACCCTGAGCTGCAGTGAAACAACTCTGTGCTTCGTGTTCCTTCTCGCTTTACACACCTGCCGTCTCTCTCTGCCAAGCCGAAACAAGACTTTTAGATGCAGCCTGGAAAATCCACAGTTTCCTCCTGAGCCCTGCTAGTCTTTTGGCAGGTTCAAGGCCACCTAGGCCTCCCTAGCGCCTTAAATCGCTTAGGTCATTCGCACAGTGCAAATCTCCCTGCCTAAATAAAACATTATTCTGAGAAGGTAGCACAGGGCTTCTTGTGCCTCTTTTGGTTCTTCAGAAACGACACGTACGTGGGCTGGGTTCCACTCTGATACTGGGACCTTAGGAGAAAAGGAGGAATTCCCTAGTTGAACGAGGAATCCTCGTAGCCTCCAAGGTGCCTACATACAGCGTTCTGCGAGTCCTTCCTTGCGTGCTGGAATGGGTCTCAAAGGAAAGGGTGCTTTACAGGAAAGACAAAAGGTGTTTCCACTTCCTTGCCTGAGGCCTGCCAGAGCCCCCTTTACATAAAGGGCGAGCTACACGGATCACGAAGATCCAAACAAAGTCCAGGACGGCATCCGCAATGCTGGCAGGCATGCAGCATTTGCCCAGAAGCCTTAGCCATGGCGGTGGCTTAACGCTAGTGTGCCGTTCAGGACTCCTAGGACTCCTGGGTCCTCACCACCTGGGCGTGGAAAAACACTGTGTACCCAATGTCTCTTCCTGGGCGACCTACCCAAACACAGGTCCCTAAGGCCCTTCGGACCATTTCTCTGCATGAAGAAGGAAAGGCAACGCTCTGCCCTCTCTTCGCTGCCCATGGAGATTGCCAGGCTTTCAACAGGCCTCCCGAACACAGGCCTAGCCGGGTCTCAGGTGTAATGCAAAAGGTCCCCACTGCTGAACCACTGCTGCCATGAAAAAACGCTGTGTTGATTGTTCATACTGGGAACACTTACCTGCCGTCTCTCTCTGCCAAGCAGAAGGCCGACTACAGAGGCAGCCCGACAAACGTACAATTAGCCCCTGAACGCTACCTCGGGGTTTCTGAGCTACAAGGACCATTTGGCCTATTCCCCGGGAATTACGTCCTTGAAGCCATTCGGCCCATGCAGGGCCCCCCCTTGGCGCCAGAGTTTTCTCAGGGAAGGTCCAGCGTGCTGCTTGAGTCTTTCTTGGTTGGTCAGAAACTACAGGTGCATGTGCTGGGTTCAAGTTTGATATCGGTTACCTAGAGCGAAGAGCATTACCTTCCCAGCGGGAGAGCTGAAAGTGCGGCCTCAAAGTGTCCTGCGACACAGTGTGGTTGCTCGTGTTCTCTTCACAAGTAGAATGGCTATGTGAGGGAAGGGGAGCTCTCCTAGAGAAACACCCTGTTTTCTGTACCGTGCAGGAGGCCTCCCGGCGCCCTATATACATAAAGGGAACACTATGCTGTTCCACAGGGACCCAAGTAAGGTTCAGGTAGTCCATCCACGAACTGACGCGTGCAGAGGCTTTCCACGAAACCTTAGGCCAAGTAGTGCATGAAGGTTCGTGTGCCTTTCCCTGGACCCCGGCTGCCTCAGCATGTCCCCTGGAAGAACACTGTGTACCGAGTTCTCTTCTAGGCCCCCTGAGCACCGCGCCGCGACCAAAGCCCTCCGGATCATCTCTTTGCATGCCGAGTGAGAGGCAACACACTCTTTTCTTTGTTGGATAGCTAGATAGCCAAGACATTCAAAAGTGCTCCCCGAACAGAGGTGTAGAAGGTCGTAGGTGTAATGCCTAATGTCTCCCTCAGTGCTGCCGCTGAGGAGCAAGGAGAAAGCCGGTGCGTAGAGTTCTTTCTGGGTGTACTTAGCTACCGGCTCTTTCTGGCGAGCAGTAGCTCGACTTTAGGTGCAGTCTGGAAAATGGACGGTTTCCCCCTGCACACTGCTAGGCTTTTGGCAGCGGCAGGGACACCTAACTCACTCGACCTTGCCCCTCTAATATTTCATGCCATTGGCACGGTGCGCCACAGCCCGGCTACAAAGTGATTCAGAGGAGGTGCCACAGTCCTCCTTGTTTCCCTTTCGGTGCGGGAGAACCTATACGTAGGTGAGCGGTGTTCAACTTTGAGATTGGGACCTTCAGAGCACTGTAGTACCTCCCAGCTGGAAAGAAGGATGGTTCAACGTGAAAGCTGCCTGGAATACAGTGCTCTGTCAGCCCACGCTTGCATGCTGCCATGTCTTTGGAAGGAAAGTGGGCTTTTCTTGAGAGACATAGTGTGTTTCCACTGCCACTCCTGAGGCATCCCAGGGTCGCCTGTCCATAAAAGGAAAACTACGCTGAGCGCCAAGCTGAAGGCAAGGTCCGGGAATTGCATCCACAGCGCCAGGCAGGCATGCAGCATTTCCCAGGAAGCCTCACTCAAAGCAGTGGCTAAGCGCTAGTGTGCTTTTCAGGACTCCGGGGACTCCCGCGTCCTCACCACGTCTCATGGAAACACAGTGTGTACCGGATGCCACTTCTTAGGCGACCTACCAACATACAGGGACCTAGGCCCTTCGGATCATCTCTTGGAATGAAGAGTGAAAGGCGAAACCCCGCTCTCTTGGTCGCCCAGTTGGATTGCCAGTCTGTCACAAGTCCTCCCGAGCACAGGTCTAGCAGGTCTTAGGTGTACTGCAAGTGGTCCCCGCTGCTGAACCAGAACTGCAATGGAAGAAACCCTCTGCTTGCTCTTCCTCCTGGGAACGCCAACCTGCCCTCGCTCGCCAAGCAGACAGTCGACTCTAGATGCAGCCTGACCTACGGACTTGTTGCCCCTGCAACACTGCCTAAGCTTTTGTAAGGGAAAAGGACGCTTTGGCCTGACCCAAGGAATTATGTCGGTCACGCCACTCAGCCCAAGCAGAACTCCCTTCGTGCCAAAGTTTTATCAGGGAAGGTCCAGGGTGCTGCGTGAGTCTCTTCTCGTGGCTCAGAAACTACGCGTACATGGGCTGTGCCAAGTCTGGCATAGGGACCTAAGGAGGGAAGCGTTATTTTCCCAACGGGAAAGCAGGCCACCTGCGGCCTCAAACTTAAGTGAAGACCAATGCTGTTGCCCGTCATCTCTTCACAGTGGCAATGCCGACTGAGGGAAAGGCAGCTTTCCTCGATTAACACAGTGTTCCCTATTCGTGGCAGGAGGCCTCCGGCAGCCCTCTTCACATAACGGGAAAACCAGACCTGTCCCCCACCCCCCCCCCCCAGGCGCAACGTAATGTCCGGGTTTCCATCCACGGGTGGCCGTGTACTCACGATTTCCATGACCCCGGTAGGGAAAGTAGGGCATTAAGGCCAGTGTGCCCTTCCCAGGACTCCCGCCGCCTCACCATGTCCCTTGGAAGAACGCTGTGTGCTCAGTGACTCTTCTTGGCCGACTGAGCACCGTGCCGCTACCTGGGTACTCCGGATCGGCTCTTTGAGTGCACTGTGAAAGGCAAGGCAGGGTTCTCTTCGTTGGACAAATCTTTCCAATGTGCCCCGACCAGAGTTCTGGAAAGTCCTCGGTGTAATGCCAGTGGCTCTCAGGGCTGACCCTGAGCTGCAGTGAAACAACTCTGTGCTTCGTGTTCCTTCTCGCTTTACACACCTGCCGTCTCTCTCTGCCAAGCCGAAACACGACTTTTAGATGCAGCCTGGAAAATCCACAGTTTCCTCCTGAGCCCTGCTAGTCTTTTGGCAGGTTCAAGGCCACCTAGGCCTCCCTAGCGCCTTAAATCGCTTAGGTCATTCGCACAGTGCAAATCTCCCTGCCTAAATAAAACATTATTCTGAGAAGGTAGCACAGGGCTTCTTGTGCCTCTTTTGGTTCTTCAGAAACGACACGTACGTGGGCTGGGTTCCACTCTGATACTGGGACCTTAGGAGAAACGGAGGAATTCCCTAGTTGAACGAGGAATCCTCGTAGCCTCCAAGGTGCCTACATACAGCGTTCTGCGAGTCCTTCCTTGCGTGCTGGAATGGGTCTCAAAGGAAAGGGTGCTTTACAGGAAAGACAAAAGGTGTTTCCACTTCCTTGCCTGAGGCCTGCCAGAGCCCCCTTTACATAAAGGGCGAGCTACACGGATCACGAAGATCCAAACAAAGTCCAGGACGGCATCCGCAATGCTGGCAGGCATGCAGCATTTGCCCAGAAGCCTTAGCCATGGCGGTGGCTTAACGCTAGTGTGCCGTTCAGGACTCCTAGGACTCCTGGGTCCTCACCACCTGGGCGTGGAAAAACACTGTGTACCCAATGTCTCTTCCTGGGCGACCTACCCAAACACAGGTCCCTAAGGCCCTTCGGACCATTTCTCTGCATGAAGAAGGAAAGGCAACGCTCTGCCCTCTCTTCGCTGCCCATGGAGATTGCCAGGCTTTCAACAGGCCTCCCGAACACAGGCCTAGCCGGGTCTCAGGTGTAATGCAAAAGGTCCCCACTGCTGAACCACTGCTGCCATGAAAAAACGCTGTGTTGATTGTTCATACTGGGAACACTTACCTGCCGTCTCTCTCTGCCAAGCAGAAGGCCGACTACAGAGGCAGCCCGACAAACGTACAATTTGCCCCTGAACGCTACCTCGGGGTTTCTGAGCTACAAGGACCATTTGGCCTATTCCCCGGGAATTACGTCCTTGAAGCCATTCGGCCCATGCAGGGCCCCCGCTTGGCGCCAGAGTTTTCTCAGGGAAGGTCCAGCGTGCTGCTTGAGTCTCTCTTGGTTGGTCAGAAACTACAGGTGCATGTGCTGGGTTCAAGTTTGATATCGGTTACCTAGAGCGAAGAGCATTACCTTCCCAGCGGGAGAGCTGAAAGTGCGGCCTCAAAGTGTCCTGCGACACAGTGTGGTTGCTCGTGTTCTCTTCACAAGTAGAATGGCTATGTGAGGGAAGGGGAGCTCTCCTAGAGAAACACTCTGTTTTCTGTACCGTGCAGGAGGCCTCCCGGCGCCCTATATACATAAAGGGAACACTATGCTGTTCCACAGGGACCCAAGTAAGGTTCAGGTAGTCCATCCACGAACTGACGCGTGCAGAGGCTTTCCACGAAACCTTAGGCCAAGTAGTGCATGAAGGTTCGTGTGCCTTTCCCTGGACCCCCGCTGCCTCAGCATGTCCCCTGGAAGAACACTGTGTACCGAGTTCTCTTCTAGGCCCCCTGAGCACCGCGCCGCGACCAAAGCCCTCCGGATCATCTCTTTGCATGCCGAGTGAGAGGCAACACACTCTTTTCTTTGTTGGATAGCTAGATAGCCAAGACATTCAAAAGTGCTCCCCGAACAGAGGTGTAGAAGGTCGTAGGTGTAATGCCTAATGTCTCTCTCAGTGCTGCCGCTGAGGAGCAAGGAGAAAGCCGGTGCGTAGAGTTCTTTCTGGGTGTACTTAGCTACCGGCTCTTTCTGGCGAGCAGTAGCTCGACTTTAGGTGCAGTCTGGAAAATGGACGGTTTCCCCCTGCACACTGCTAGGCTTTTGGCAGCGGCAGGGACACCTAACTCACTCGACCTTGCCCCTCTAATATTTCATGCCATTGGCACGGTGCGCCACAGCCCGGCTACAAAGTGATTCAGAGGAGGTGCCACAGTCCTCCTTGTGTCCCTTTCGGTGCGGGAGAACCTATACGTAGGTGAGCGGTGTTCAACTTTGAGATTGGGACCTTCAGAGCACTGTAGTACCTCCCAGCTGGAAAGAAGGATGGTTCAACGTGAAAGCTGCCTGGAATACAGTGCTCTGTCAGCCCACGCTTGCATGCTGCCATGTCTTTGGAAGGAAAGTGGGCTTTTCTTGAGAGACATAGTGTGTTTCCACTGCCACTCCTGAGGCATCCCAGGGTCGCCTGTCCATAAAAGGAAAACTACGCTGAGCGCCAAGCTGAAGGCAAGGTCCGGGAATTGCATCCACAGCGCCAGGCAGGCATGCAGCATTTCCCAGGAAGCCTCACTCAAAGCAGTGGCTAAGCGCTAGTGTGCTTTTCAGGACTCCGGGGACTCCCGCGTCCTCACCACGTCTCATGGAAACACAGTGTGTACCGGATGCCACTTCTTAGGCGACCTACCAACATACAGGGACCTAGGCCCTTCGGATCATCTCTTGGAATGAAGAGTGAAAGGCGAAACCCCGCTCTCTTGGTCGCCCAGTTGGATTGCCAGTCTGTCACAAGTCCTCCCGAGCACAGGTCTAGCAGGTCTTAGGTGTACTGCAAGTGGTCCCCGCTGCTGAACCAGAACTGCAATGGAAGAAACCCTCTGCTTGCTCTTCCTCCTGGGAACGCCAACCTGCCCTCGCTCGCCAAGCAGACAGTCGACTCTAGATGCAGCCTGACCTACGGACTTGTTGCCCCTGCAACACTGCCTAAGCTTTTGTAAGGGAAAAGGACGCTTTGGCCTGACCCAAGGAATTATGTCGGTCACGCCACTCAGCCCAAGCAGAACTCCCTTCGTGCCAAAGTTTTATCAGGGAAGGTCCAGGGTGCTGCGTGAGTCTCTTCTCGTGGCTCAGAAACTACGCGTACATGGGCTGTGCCAAGTCTGGCATAGGGACCTAAGGAGGGAAGCGTTATTTTCCCAACGGGAAAGCAGGCCACCTGCTGCCTCAAACTTAAGTGAAGACCAATGCTGTTGCCCGTCATCTCTTCACAGTGGCAATGCCGACTGAGGGAAAGGCAGCTTTCCTCGATTAACACAGTGTTCCCTATTCGTGGCAGGAGGCCTCCGGCAGCCCTCTTCACATAACGGGAAAACCAGACCTGTCCCCCACCCCCCCCCAGGCGCAACGTAATGTCCGGGTTTCCATCCACGGGTGGCCGTGTACTCACGATTTCCATGACCCCGGTAGGGAAAGTAGGGCATTAAGGCCAGTGTGCCCTTCCCAGGACTCCCGCCGCCTCACCATGTCCCTTGGAAGAACGCTGTGTGCTCAGTGACTCTTCTTGGCCGACTGAGCACCGTGCCGCTACCTGGGTACTCCGGATCGGCTCTTTGAGTGCACTGTGAAAGGCAAGGCAGGGTTCTCTTCGTTGGACAAATCTTTCCAATGTGCCCCGACCAGAGTTCTGGAAAGTCCTCGGTGTAATGCCAGTGGCTCTCAGGGCTGACCCTGAGCTGCAGTGAAACAACTCTGTGCTTCGTGTTCCTTCTCGCTTTACACACCTGCCGTCTCTCTCTGCCAAGCCGAAACAAGACTTTTAGATGCAGCCTGGAAAATCCACAGTTTCCTCCTGAGCCCTGCTAGTCTTTTGGCAGGTTCAAGGCCACCTAGGCCTCCCTAGCGCCTTAAATCGCTTAGGTCATTCGCACAGTGCAAATCTCCCTGCCTAAATAAAACATTATTCTGAGAAGGTAGCACAGGGCTTCTTGTGCCTCTTTTGGTTCTTCAGAAACGACACGTACGTGGGCTGGGTTCCACTCTGATACTGGGACCTTAGGAGAAAAGGAGGAATTCCCTAGTTGAACGAGGAATCCTCGTAGCCTCCAAGGTGCCTACATACAGCGTTCTGCGAGTCCTTCCTTGCGTGCTGGAATGGGTCTCAAAGGAAAGGGTGCTTTACAGGAAAGACAAAAGGTGTTTCCACTTCCTTGCCTGAGGCCTGCCAGAGCCCCCTTTACATAAAGGGCGAGCTACACGGATCACGAAGATCCAAACAAAGTCCAGGACGGCATCCGCAATGCTGGCAGGCATGCAGCATTTGCCCAGAAGCCTTAGCCATGGCGGTGGCTTAACGCTAGTGTGCCGTTCAGGACTCCTAGGACTCCTGGGTCCTCACCACCTGGGCGTGGAAAAACACTGTGTACCCAATGTCTCTTCCTGGGCGACCTACCCAAACACAGGTCCCTAAGGCCCTTCGGACCATTTCTCTGCATGAAGAAGGAAAGGCAACGCTCTGCCCTCTCTTCGCTGCCCATGGAGATTGCCAGGCTTTCAACAGGCCTCCCGAACACAGGCCTAGCCGGGTCTCAGGTGTAATGCAAAAGGTCCCCACTGCTGAACCACTGCTGCCATGAAAAAACGCTGTGTTGATTGTTCATACTGGGAACACTTACCTGCCGTCTCTCTCTGCCAAGCAGAAGGCCGACTACAGAGGCAGCCCGACAAACGTACAATTAGCCCCTGAACGCTACCTCGGGGTTTCTGAGCTACAAGGACCATTTGGCCTATTCCCCGGGAATTACGTCCTTGAAGCCATTCGGCCCATGCAGGGCCCCCCCTTGGCGCCAGAGTTTTCTCAGGGAAGGTCCAGCGTGCTGCTTGAGTCTTTCTTGGTTGGTCAGAAACTACAGGTGCATGTGCTGGGTTCAAGTTTGATATCGGTTACCTAGAGCGAAGAGCATTACCTTCCCAGCGGGAGAGCTGAAAGTGCGGCCTCAAAGTGTCCTGCGACACAGTGTGGTTGCTCGTGTTCTCTTCACAAGTAGAATGGCTATGTGAGGGAAGGGGAGCTCTCCTAGAGAAACACCCTGTTTTCTGTACCGTGCAGGAGGCCTCCCGGCGCCCTATATACATAAAGGGAACACTATGCTGTTCCACAGGGACCCAAGTAAGGTTCAGGTAGTCCATCCACGAACTGACGCGTGCAGAGGCTTTCCACGAAACCTTAGGCCAAGTAGTGCATGAAGGTTCGTGTGCCTTTCCCTGGACCCCGGCTGCCTCAGCATGTCCCCTGGAAGAACACTGTGTACCGAGTTCTCTTCTAGGCCCCCTGAGCACCGCGCCGCGACCAAAGCCCTCCGGATCATCTCTTTGCATGCCGAGTGAGAGGCAACACACTCTTTTCTTTGTTGGATAGCTAGATAGCCAAGACATTCAAAAGTGCTCCCTGAACAGAGGTGTAGAAGGTCGTAGGTGTAATGCCTAATGTCTCCCTCAGTGCTGCCGCTGAGGAGCAAGGAGAAAGCCGGTGCGTAGAGTTCTTTCTGGGTGTACTTAGCTACCGGCTCTTTCTGGCGAGCAGTAGCTCGACTTTAGGTGCAGTCTGGAAAATGGACGGTTTCCCCCTGCACACTGCTAGGCTTTTGGCAGCGGCAGGGACACCTAACTCACTCGACCTTGCCCCTCTAATATTTCATGCCATTCGCACGGTGCGCCACAGCCCGGCTACAAAGTGATTCAGAGGAGGTGCCACAGTCCTCCTTGTGTCCCTTTCGGTGCGGGAGAACCTATACGTAGGTGAGCGGTGTTCAACTTTGAGATTGGGACCTTCAGAGCACTGTAGTACCTCCCAGCTGGAAAGAAGGATGGTTCAACGTGAAAGCTGCCTGGAATACAGTGCTCTGTCAGCCCACGCTTGCATGCTGCCATGTCTTTGGAAGGAAAGTGGGCTTTTCTTGAGAGACATAGTGTGTTTCCACTGCCACTCCTGAGGCATCCCAGGGTCGCCTGTCCATAAAAGGAAAACTACGCTGAGCGCCAAGCTGAAGGCAAGGTCCGGGAATTGCATCCACAGCGCCAGGCAGGCATGCAGCATTTCCCAGGAAGCCTCACTCAAAGCAGTGGCTAAGCGCTAGTGTGCTTTTCAGGACTCCGGGGACTCCCGCGTCCTCACCACGTCTCATGGAAACACAGTGTGTACCGGATGCCACTTCTTAGGCGACCTACCAACATACAGGGACCTAGGCCCTTCGGATCATCTCTTGGAATGAAGAGTGAAAGGCGAAACCCCGCTCTCTTGGTCGCCCAGTTGGATTGCCAGTCTGTCACAAGTCCTCCCGAGCACAGGTCTAGCAGGTCTTAGGTGTACTGCAAGTGGTCCCCGCTGCTGAACCAGAACTGCAATGGAAGAAACCCTCTGCTTGCTCTTCCTCCTGGGAACGCCAACCTGCCCTCGCTCGCCAAGCAGACAGTCGACTCTAGATGCAGCCTGACCTACGGACTTGTTGCCCCTGCAACACTGCCTAAGCTTTTGTAAGGGAAAAGGACGCTTTGGCCTGACCCAAGGAATTATGTCGGTCACGCCACTCAGCCCAAGCAGAACTCCCTTCGTGCCAAAGTTTTATCAGGGAAGGTCCAGGGTGCTGCGTGAGTCTCTTCTCGTGGCTCAGAAACTACGCGTACATGGGCTGTGCCAAGTCTGGCATAGGGACCTAAGGAGGGAAGCGTTATTTTCCCAACGGGAAAGCAGGCCACCTGCGGCCTCAAACTTAAGTGAAGACCAATGCTGTTGCCCGTCATCTCTTCACAGTGGCAATGCCGACTGAGGGAAAGGCAGCTTTCCTCGATTAACACAGTGTTCCCTATTCGTGGCAGGAGGCCTCCGGCAGCCCTCTTCACATAACGGGAAAACCAGACCTGTCCCCCACCCCCCCCCCCCCAGGCGCAACGTAATGTCCGGGTTTCCATCCACGGGTGGCCGTGTACTCACGATTTCCATGACCCCGGTAGGGAAAGTAGGGCATTAAGGCCAGTGTGCCCTTCCCAGGACTCCCGCCGCCTCACCATGTCCCTTGGAAGAACGCTGTGTGCTCAGTGACTCTTCTTGGCCGACTGAGCACCGTGCCGCTACCTGGGTACTCCGGATCGGCTCTTTGAGTGCACTGTGAAAGGCAAGGCAGGGTTCTCTTCGTTGGACAAATCTTTCCAATGTGCCCCGACCAGAGTTCTGGAAAGTCCTCGGTGTAATGCCAGTGGCTCTCAGGGCTGACCCTGAGCTGCAGTGAAACAACTCTGTGCTTCGTGTTCCTTCTCGCTTTACACACCTGCCGTCTCTCTCTGCCAAGCCGAAACACGACTTTTAGATGCAGCCTGGAAAATCCACAGTTTCCTCCTGAGCCCTGCTAGTCTTTTGGCAGGTTCAAGGCCACCTAGGCCTCCCTAGCGCCTTAAATCGCTTAGGTCATTCGCACAGTGCAAATCTCCCTGCCTAAATAAAACATTATTCTGAGAAGGTAGCACAGGGCTTCTTGTGCCTCTTTTGGTTCTTCAGAAACGACACGTACGTGGGCTGGGTTCCACTCTGATACTGGGACCTTAGGAGAAACGGAGGAATTCCCTAGTTGAACGAGGAATCCTCGTAGCCTCCAAGGTGCCTACATACAGCGTTCTGCGAGTCCTTCCTTGCGTGCTGGAATGGGTCTCAAAGGAAAGGGTGCTTTACAGGAAAGACAAAAGGTGTTTCCACTTCCTTGCCTGAGGCCTGCCAGAGCCCCCTTTACATAAAGGGCGAGCTACACGGATCACGAAGATCCAAACAAAGTCCAGGACGGCATCCGCAATGCTGGCAGGCATGCAGCATTTGCCCAGAAGCCTTAGCCATGGCGGTGGCTTAACGCTAGTGTGCCGTTCAGGACTCCTAGGACTCCTGGGTCCTCACCACCTGGGCGTGGAAAAACACTGTGTACCCAATGTCTCTTCCTGGGCGACCTACCCAAACACAGGTCCCTAAGGCCCTTCGGACCATTTCTCTGCATGAAGAAGGAAAGGCAACGCTCTGCCCTCTCTTCGCTGCCCATGGAGATTGCCAGGCTTTCAACAGGCCTCCCGAACACAGGCCTAGCCGGGTCTCAGGTGTAATGCAAAAGGTCCCCACTGCTGAACCACTGCTGCCATGAAAAAACGCTGTGTTGATTGTTCATACTGGGAACACTTACCTGCCGTCTCTCTCTGCCAAGCAGAAGGCCGACTACAGAGGCAGCCCGACAAACGTACAATTTGCCCCTGAACGCTACCTCGGGGTTTCTGAGCTACAAGGACCATTTGGCCTATTCCCCGGGAATTACGTCCTTGAAGCCATTCGGCCCATGCAGGGCCCCCGCTTGGCGCCAGAGTTTTCTCAGGGAAGGTCCAGCGTGCTGCTTGAGTCTCTCTTGGTTGGTCAGAAACTACAGGTGCATGTGCTGGGTTCAAGTTTGATATCGGTTACCTAGAGCGAAGAGCATTACCTTCCCAGCGGGAGAGCTGAAAGTGCGGCCTCAAAGTGTCCTGCGACACAGTGTGGTTGCTCGTGTTCTCTTCACAAGTAGAATGGCTATGTGAGGGAAGGGGAGCTCTCCTAGAGAAACACCCTGTTTTCTGTACCGTGCAGGAGGCCTCCCGGCGCCCTATATACATAAAGGGAACACTATGCTGTTCCACAGGGACCCAAGTAAGGTTCAGGTAGTCCATCCACGAACTGACGCGTGCAGAGGCTTTCCACGAAACCTTAGGCCAAGTAGTGCATGAAGGTTCGTGTGCCTTTCCCTGGACCCCGGCTGCCTCAGCATGTCCCCTGGAAGAACACTGTGTACCGAGTTCTCTTCTAGGCCCCCTGAGCACCGCGCCGCGACCAAAGCCCTCCGGATCATCTCTTTGCATGCCGAGTGAGAGGCAACACACTCTTTTCTTTGTTGGATAGCTAGATAGCCAAGACATTCAAAAGTGCTCCCCGAACAGAGGTGTAGAAGGTCGTAGGTGTAATGCCTAATGTCTCCCTCAGTGCTGCCGCTGAGGAGCAAGGAGAAAGCCGGTGCGTAGAGTTCTTTCTGGGTGTACTTAGCTACCGGCTCTTTCTGGCGAGCAGTAGCTCGACTTTAGGTGCAGTCTGGAAAATGGACGGTTTCCCCCTGCACACTGCTAGGCTTTTGGCAGCGGCAGGGACACCTAACTCACTCGACCTTGCCCCTCTAATATTTCATGCCATTCGCACGGTGCGCCACAGCCCGGCTACAAAGTGATTCAGAGGAGGTGCCACAGTCCTCCTTGTGTCCCTTTCGGTGCGGGAGAACCTATACGTAGGTGAGCGGTGTTCAACTTTGAGATTGGGACCTTCAGAGCACTGTAGTACCTCCCAGCTGGAAAGAAGGATGGTTCAACGTGAAAGCTGCCTGGAATACAGTGCTCTGTCAGCCCACGCTTGCATGCTGCCATGTCTTTGGAAGGAAAGTGGGCTTTTCTTGAGAGACATAGTGTGTTTCCACTGCCACTCCTGAGGCATCCCAGGGTCGCCTGTCCATAAAAGGAAAACTACGCTGAGCGCCAAGCTGAAGGCAAGGTCCGGGAATTGCATCCACAGCGCCAGGCAGGCATGCAGCATTTCCCAGGAAGCCTCACTCAAAGCAGTGGCTAAGCGCTAGTGTGCTTTTCAGGACTCCGGGGACTCCCGCGTCCTCACCACGTCTCATGGAAACACAGTGTGTACCGGATGCCACTTCTTAGGCGACCTACCAACATACAGGGACCTAGGCCCTTCGGATCATCTCTTGGAATGAAGAGTGAAAGGCGAAACCCCGCTCTCTTGGTCGCCCAGTTGGATTGCCAGTCTGTCACAAGTCCTCCCGAGCACAGGTCTAGCAGGTCTTAGGTGTACTGCAAGTGGTCCCCGCTGCTGAACCAGAACTGCAATGGAAGAAACCCTCTGCTTGCTCTTCCTCCTGGGAACGCCAACCTGCCCTCGCTCGCCAAGCAGACAGTCGACTCTAGATGCAGCCTGACCTACGGACTTGTTGCCCCTGCAACACTGCCTAAGCTTTTGTAAGGGAAAAGGACGCTTTGGCCTGACCCAAGGAATTATGTCGGTCACGCCACTCAGCCCAAGCAGAACTCCCTTCGTGCCAAAGTTTTATCAGGGAAGGTCCAGGGTGCTGCGTGAGTCTCTTCTCGTGGCTCAGAAACTACGCGTACATGGGCTGTGCCAAGTCTGGCATAGGGACCTAAGGAGGGAAGCGTTATTTTCCCAACGGGAAAGCAGGCCACCTGCGGCCTCAAACTTAAGTGAAGACCAATGCTGTTGCCCGTCATCTCTTCACAGTGGCAATGCCGACTGAGGGAAAGGCAGCTTTCCTCGATTAACACAGTGTTCCCTATTCGTGGCAGGAGGCCTCCGGCAGCCCTCTTCACATAACGGGAAAACCAGACCTGTCCCCCACCCCCCCCCCCCAGGCGCAACGTAATGTCCGGGTTTCCATCCACGGGTGGCCGTGTACTCACGATTTCCATGACCCCGGTAGGGAAAGTAGGGCATTAAGGCCAGTGTGCCCTTCCCAGGACTCCCGCCGCCTCACCATGTCCCTTGGAAGAACGCTGTGTGCTCAGTGACTCTTCTTGGCCGACTGAGCACCGTGCCGCTACCTGGGTACTCCGGATCGGCTCTTTGAGTGCACTGTGAAAGGCAAGGCAGGGTTCTCTTCGTTGGACAAATCTTTCCAATGTGCCCCGACCAGAGTTCTGGAAAGTCCTCGGTGTAATGCCAGTGGCTCTCAGGGCTGACCCTGAGCTGCAGTGAAACAACTCTGTGCTTCGTGTTCCTTCTCGCTTTACACACCTGCCGTCTCTCTCTGCCAAGCCGAAACACGACTTTTAGATGCAGCCTGGAAAATCCACAGTTTCCTCCTGAGCCCTGCTAGTCTTTTGGCAGGTTCAAGGCCACCTAGGCCTCCCTAGCGCCTTAAATCGCTTAGGTCATTCGCACAGTGCAAATCTCCCTGCCTAAATAAAACATTATTCTGAGAAGGTAGCACAGGGCTTCTTGTGCCTCTTTTGGTTCTTCAGAAACGACACGTACGTGGGCTGGGTTCCACTCTGATACTGGGACCTTAGGAGAAACGGAGGAATTCCCTAGTTGAACGAGGAATCCTCGTAGCCTCCAAGGTGCCTACATACAGCGTTCTGCGAGTCCTTCCTTGCGTGCTGGAATGGGTCTCAAAGGAAAGGGTGCTTTACAGGAAAGACAAAAGGTGTTTCCACTTCCTTGCCTGAGGCCTGCCAGAGCCCCCTTTACATAAAGGGCGAGCTACACGGATCACGAAGATCCAAACAAAGTCCAGGACGGCATCCGCAATGCTGGCAGGCATGCAGCATTTGCCCAGAAGCCTTAGCCATGGCGGTGGCTTAACGCTAGTGTGCCGTTCAGGACTCCTAGGACTCCTGGGTCCTCACCACCTGGGCGTGGAAAAACACTGTGTACCCAATGTCTCTTCCTGGGCGACCTACCCAAACACAGGTCCCTAAGGCCCTTCGGACCATTTCTCTGCATGAAGAAGGAAAGGCAACGCTCTGCCCTCTCTTCGCTGCCCATGGAGATTGCCAGGCTTTCAACAGGCCTCCCGAACACAGGCCTAGCCGGGTCTCAGGTGTAATGCAAAAGGTCCCCACTGCTGAACCACTGCTGCCATGAAAAAACGCTGTGTTGATTGTTCATACTGGGAACACTTACCTGCCGTCTCTCTCTGCCAAGCAGAAGGCCGACTACAGAGGCAGCCCGACAAACGTACAATTTGCCCCTGAACGCTACCTCGGGGTTTCTGAGCTACAAGGACCATTTGGCCTATTCCCCGGGAATTACGTCCTTGAAGCCATTCGGCCCATGCAGGGCCCCCGCTTGGCGCCAGAGTTTTCTCAGGGAAGGTCCAGCGTGCTGCTTGAGTCTCTCTTGGTTGGTCAGAAACTACAGGTGCATGTGCTGGGTTCAAGTTTGATATCGGTTACCTAGAGCGAAGAGCATTACCTTCCCAGCGGGAGAGCTGAAAGTGCGGCCTCAAAGTGTCCTGCGACACAGTGTGGTTGCTCGTGTTCTCTTCACAAGTAGAATGGCTATGTGAGGGAAGGGGAGCTCTCCTAGAGAAACACTCTGTTTTCTGTACCGTGCAGGAGGCCTCCCGGCGCCCTATATACATAAAGGGAACACTATGCTGTTCCACAGGGACCCAAGTAAGGTTCAGGTAGTCCATCCACGAACTGACGCGTGCAGAGGCTTTCCACGAAACCTTAGGCCAAGTAGTGCATGAAGGTTCGTGTGCCTTTCCCTGGACCCCCGCTGCCTCAGCATGTCCCCTGGAAGAACACTGTGTACCGAGTTCTCTTCTAGGCCCCCTGAGCACCGCGCCGCGACCAAAGCCCTCCGGATCATCTCTTTGCATGCCGAGTGAGAGGCAACACACTCTTTTCTTTGTTGGATAGCTAGATAGCCAAGACATTCAAAAGTGCTCCCCAAACAGAGGTGTAGAAGGTCGTAGGTGTAATGCCTAATGTCTCTCTCAGTGCTGCCGCTGAGGAGCAAGGAGAAAGCCGGTGCGTAGAGTTCTTTCTGGGTGTACTTAGCTACCGGCTCTTTCTGGCGAGCAGTAGCTCGACTTTAGGTGCAGTCTGGAAAATGGACGGTTTCCCCCTGCACACTGCTAGGCTTTTGGCAGCGGCAGGGACACCTAACTCACTCGACCTTGCCCCTCTAATATTTCATGCCATTCGCACGGTGCGCCACAGCCCGGCTACAAAGTGATTCAGAGGAGGTGCCACAGTCCTCCTTGTGTCCCTTTCGGTGCGGGAGAACCTATACGTAGGTGAGCGGTGTTCAACTTTGAGATTGGGACCTTCAGAGCACTGTAGTACCTCCCAGCTGGAAAGAAGGATGGTTCAACGTGAAAGCTGCCTGGAATACAGTGCTCTGTCAGCCCACGCTTGCATGCTGCCATGTCTTTGGAAGGAAAGTGGGCTTTTCTTGAGAGACATAGTGTGTTTCCACTGCCACTCCTGAGGCATCCCAGGGTCGCCTGTCCATAAAAGGAAAACTACGCTGAGCGCCAAGCTGAAGGCAAGGTCCGGGAATTGCATCCACAGCGCCAGGCAGGCATGCAGCATTTCCCAGGAAGCCTCACTCAAAGCAGTGGCTAAGCGCTAGTGTGCTTTTCAGGACTCCGGGGACTCCCGCGTCCTCACCACGTCTCATGGAAACACAGTGTGTACCGGATGCCACTTCTTAGGCGACCTACCAACATACAGGGACCTAGGCCCTTCGGATCATCTCTTGGAATGAAGAGTGAAAGGCGAAACCCCGCTCTCTTGGTCGCCCAGTTGGATTGCCAGTCTGTCACAAGTCCTCCCGAGCACAGGTCTAGCAGGTCTTAGGTGTACTGCAAGTGGTCCCCGCTGCTGAACCAGAACTGCAATGGAAGAAACCCTCTGCTTGCTCTTCCTCCTGGGAACGCCAACCTGCCCTCGCTCGCCAAGCAGACAGTCGACTCTAGATGCAGCCTGACCTACGGACTTGTTGCCCCTGCAACACTGCCTAAGCTTTTGTAAGGGAAAAGGACGCTTTGGCCTGACCCAAGGAATTATGTCGGTCACGCCACTCAGACCAAGCAGAACTCCCTTCGTGCCAAAGTTTTATCAGGGAAGGTCCAGGGTGCTGCGTGAGTCTCTTCTCGTGGCTCAGAAACTACGCGTACATGGGCTGTGCCAAGTCTGGCATAGGGACCTAAGGAGGGAAGCGTTATTTTCCCAACGGGAAAGCAGGCCACCTGCGGCCTCAAACTTAAGTGAAGACCAATGCTGTTGCCCGTCATCTCTTCACAGTGGCAATGCCGACTGAGGGAAAGGCAGCTTTCCTCGATTAACACAGTGTTCCCTATTCGTGGCAGGAGGCCTCCGGCAGCCCTCTTCACATAACGGGAAAACCAGACCTGTCCCCCACCCCCCCCCCCAGGCGCAACGTAATGTCCGGGTTTCCATCCACGGGTGGCCGTGTACTCACGATTTCCATGACCCCGGTAGGGAAAGTAGGGCATTAAGGCCAGTGTGCCCTTCCCAGGACTCCCGCCGCCTCACCATGTCCCTTGGAAGAACGCTGTGTGCTCAGTGACTCTTCTTGGCCGACTGAGCACCGTGCCGCTACCTGGGTACTCCGGATCGGCTCTTTGAGTGCACTGTGAAAGGCAAGGCAGGGTTCTCTTCGTTGGACAAATCTTTCCAATGTGCCCCGACCAGAGTTCTGGAAAGTCCTCGGTGTAATGCCAGTGGCTCTCAGGGCTGACCCTGAGCTGCAGTGAAACAACTCTGTGCTTCGTGTTCCTTCTCGCTTTACACACCTGCCGTCTCTCTCTGCCAAGCCGAAACACGACTTTTAGATGCAGCCTGGAAAATCCACAGTTTCCTCCTGAGCCCTGCTAGTCTTTTGGCAGGTTCAAGGCCACCTAGGCCTCCCTAGCGCCTTAAATCGCTTAGGTCATTCGCACAGTGCAAATCTCCCTGCCTAAATAAAACATTATTCTGAGAAGGTAGCACAGGGCTTCTTGTGCCTCTTTTGGTTCTTCAGAAACGACACGTACGTGGGCTGGGTTCCACTCTGATACTGGGACCTTAGGAGAAACGGAGGAATTCCCTAGTTGAACGAGGAATCCTCGTAGCCTCCAAGGTGCCTACATACAGCGTTCTGCGAGTCCTTCCTTGCGTGCTGGAATGGGTCTCAAAGGAAAGGGTGCTTTACAGGAAAGACAAAAGGTGTTTCCACTTCCTTGCCTGAGGCCTGCCAGAGCCCCCTTTACATAAAGGGCGAGCTACACGGATCATGAAGATCCAAACAAAGTCCAGGACGGCATCCGCAATGCTGGCAGGCATGCAGCATTTGCCCAGAAGCCTTAGCCATGGCGGTGGCTTAACGCTAGTGTGCCGTTCAGGACTCCTAGGACTCCTGGGTCCTCACCACCTGGGCGTGGAAAAACACTGTGTACCCAATGTCTCTTCCTGGGCGACCTACCCAAACACAGGTCCCTAAGGCCCTTCGGACCATTTCTCTGCATGAAGAAGGAAAGGCAACGCTCTGCCCTCTCTTCGCTGCCCATGGAGATTGCCAGGCTTTCAACAGGCCTCCCGAACACAGGCCTAGCCGGGTCTCAGGTGTAATGCAAAAGGTCCCCACTGCTGAACCACTGCTGCCATGAAAAAACGCTGTGTTGATTGTTCATACTGGGAACACTTACCTGCCGTCTCTCTCTGCCAAGCAGAAGGCCGACTACAGAGGCAGCCCGACAAACGTACAATTTGCCCCTGAACGCTACCTCGGGGTTTCTGAGCTACAAGGACCATTTGGCCTATTCCCCGGGAATTACGTCCTTGAAGCCATTCGGCCCATGCAGGGCCCCCCCTTGGCGCCAGAGTTTTCTCAGGGAAGGTCCAGCGTGCTGCTTGAGTCTCTCTTGGTTGGTCAGAAACTACAGGTGCATGTGCTGGGTTCAAGTTTGATATCGGTTACCTAGAGCGAAGAGCATTACCTTCCCAGCGGGAGAGCTGAAAGTGCGGCCTCAAAGTGTCCTGCGACACAGTGTGGTTGCTCGTGTTCTCTTCACAAGTAGAATGGCTATGTGAGGGAAGGGGAGCTCTCCTAGAGAAACACCCTGTTTTCTGTACCGTGCAGGAGGCCTCCCGGCGCCCTATATACATAAAGGGAACACTATGCTGTTCCACAGGGACCCAAGTAAGGTTCAGGTAGTCCATCCACGAACTGACGCGTGCAGAGGCTTTCCACGAAACCTTAGGCCAAGTAGTGCATGAAGGTTCGTGTGCCTTTCCCTGGACCCCCGCTGCCTCAGCATGTCCCCTGGAAGAACACAGTGTACCGAGTTCTCTTCTAGGCCCCCTGAGCACCGCGCCGCGACCAAAGCCCTCCGGATCATCTCTTTGCATGCCGAGTGAGAGGCAACACACTCTTTTCTTTGTTGGATAGCTAGATAGCCAAGACATTCAAAAGTGCTCCCCGAACAGAGGTGTAGAAGGTCGTAGGTGTAATGCCTAATGTCTCCCTCAGTGCTGCCGCTGAGGAGCAAGGAGAAAGCCGGTGCGTAGAGTTCTTTCTGGGTGTACTTAGCTACCGGCTCTTTCTGGCGAGCAGTAGCTCGACTTTAGGTGCAGTCTGGAAAATGGACGGTTTCCCCCTGCACACTGCTAGGCTTTTGGCAGCGGCAGGGACACCTAACTCACTCGACCTTGCCCCTCTAATATTTCCTGCCATTCGCACGGTGCGCCACAGCCCGGCTACAAAGTGATTCAGAGGAGGTGCCACAGTCCTCCTTGTTTCCCTTTCAGTGCGGGAGAACCTATACGTAGGTGAGCGGTGTTCAACTTTGAGATTGGGACCTTCAGAGCACTGTAGTACCTCCCAGCTGGAAAGAAGGATGGTTCAACGTGAAAGCTGCCTGGAATACAGTGCTCTGTCAGCCCACGCTTGCATGCTGGCATGTCTTTGGAAGGAAAGTGGGCTTTTCTTGAGAGACATAGTGTGTTTCCACTGCCACTCCTGAGGCATCCCAGGGTCGCCTGTCCATAAAAGGAAAACTACGCTGAGCGCCAAGCTGAAGGCAAGGTCCGGGAATTGCATCCACAGCGCCAGGCAGGCATGCAGCATTTCCCAGGAAGCCTCACTCAAAGCAGTGGCTAAGCGCTAGTGTGCTTTTCAGGACTCCGGGGACTCCCGCGTCCTCACCACGTCTCATGGAAACACAGTGTGTACCGGATGCCACTTCTTAGGCGACCTACCAACATACAGGGACCTAGGCCCTTCGGATCATCTCTTGGAATGAAGAGTGAAAGGCGAAACCCCGCTCTCTTGGTCGCCCAGTTGGATTGCCAGTCTGTCACAAGTCCTCCCGAGCACAGGTCTAGCAGGTCTTAGGTGTACTGCAAGTGGTCCCCGCTGCTGAACCAGAACTGCAATGGAAGAAACCCTCTGCTTGCTCTTCCTCCTGGGAAGGCCAACCTGCCCTCGCTCGCCAAGCAGACAGTCGACTCTAGATGCAGCCTGACCTACGGACTTGTTGCCCCTGCAACACTGCCTAAGCTTTTGTAAGGGAAAAGGACGCTTTGGCCTGACCCAAGGAATTATGTCGGTCACGCCACTCAGCCCAAGCAGAACTCCCTTCGTGCCAAATTTTTATCAGGGAAGGTCCAGGGTGCTGCGTGAGTCTCTTCTCGTGGCTCAGAAACTACGCGTACATGGGCTGTGCCAAGTCTGGCATAGGGACCTAAGGAGGGAAGCGTTATTTTCCCAACGGGAAAGCAGGCCACCTGCTGCCTCAAACTTAAGTGAAGACCAATGCTGTTGCCCGTCATCTCTTCACAGTGGCAATGCCGACTGAGGGAAAGGCAGCTTTCCTCGATTAACACAGTGTTCCCTATTCGTGGCAGGAGGCCTCCGGCAGCCCTCTTCACATAACGGGAAAACCAGACCTGTCCCCCACCCCCCCCCAGGCGCAACGTAATGTCCGGGTTTCCATCCACGGGTGGCCGTGTACTCACGATTTCCATGACCCCGGTAGGGAAAGTAGGGCATTAAGGCCAGTGTGCCCTTCCCAGGACTCCCGCCGCCTCACCATGTCCCTTGGAAGAACGCTGTGTGCTCAGTGACTCTTCTTGGCCGACTGAGCACCGTGCCGCTACCTGGGTACTCCGGATCGGCTCTTTGAGTGCACTGTGAAAGGCAAGGCAGTGTTCTCTTCGTTGGATCGATAGACTGACAAATCTTTCCAATGTGACCCGACCAGAGTTCTGGAAAGTCCTCGGTGTAATGCCAGTGGCTCTCAGGGCTGACCCTGAGCTGCAGTGAAACAACTCTGTGCTTCGTGTTCCTTCTCGCTTTACACACCTGCCGTCTCTCTCTGCCAAGCCGAAACAAGACTTTTAGATGCAGCCTGGAAAATCCACAGTTTCCTCCTGAGCCCTGCTAGTCTTTTGGCAGGTTCAAGGCCACCTAGGCCTCCCTAGCGCCTTAAATCGCTTAGGTCATTCGCACAGTGCAAATCTCCCTGCCTAAATAAAACATTATTCTGAGAAGGTAGCACAGGGCTTCTTGTGCCTCTTTTGGTTCTTCAGAAACGACACGTACGTGGGCTGGGTTCCACTCTGATACTGGGACCTTAGGAGAAAAGGAGGAATTCCCTAGTTGAACGAGGAATCCTCGTAGCCTCCAAGGTGCCTACATACAGCGTTCTGCGAGTCCTTCCTTGCGTGCTGGAATGGGTCTCAAAGGAAAGGGTGCTTTACAGGAAAGACAAAAGGTGTTTCCACTTCCTTGCCTGAGGCCTGCCAGAGCCCCCTTTACATAAAGGGCGAGCTACACGGATCACTAAGATCAAAACAAAGTCCAGGATGGCATCCGCAATGCTGGCAGGCATGCAGCATTTGCCCAGAAGCCTTAGCCATGGCGGTGGCTTAACGCTAGTGTGCCGTTCAGGACTCCTAGGACTCCTGGGTCCTCACCACCTGGGCGTGGAAAAACACTGTGTACCCAATGTCTCTTCCTGGGCGACCTACCCAAACACAGGTCCCTAAGGCCCTTCGGACCATTTCTCTGCATGAAGAAGGAAAGGCAACGCTCTGCCCTCTCTTCGCTGCCCATGGAGATTGCCAGGCTTTCAACAGGCCTCCCGAACACAGGCCTAGCCGGGTCTCAGGTGTAATGCAAAAGGTCCCCACTGCTGAACCACTGCTGCCATGAAAAAACGCTGTGTTGATTGTTCATACTGGGAACACTTACCTGCCGTCTCTCTCTGCCAAGCAGAAGGCCGACTACAGAGGCAGCCCGACAAACGTACAATTTGCCCCTGAACGCTACCTCGGGGTTTCTGAGCTACAAGGACCATTTGGCCTATTCCCCGGGAATTACGTCCTTGAAGCCATTCGGCCCATGCAGGGCCCCCCCTTGGCGCCAGAGTTTTCTCAGGGAAGGTCCAGCGTGCTGCTTGAGTCTCTCTTGGTTGGTCAGAAACTACAGGTGCATGTGCTGGGTTCAAGTTTGATATCGGTTACCTAGAGCGAAGAGCATTACCTTCCCAGCGGGAGAGCTGAAAGTGCGGCCTCAAAGTGTCCTGCGACACAGTGTGGTTGCTCGTGTTCTCTTCACAAGTAGAATGGCTATGTGAGGGAAGGGGAGCTCTCCTAGAGAAACACCCTGTTTTCTGTACCGTGCAGGAGGCCTCCCGGCGCCCTATATACATAAAGGGAACACTATGCTGTTCCACAGGGACCCAAGTAAGGTTCAGGTAGTCCATCCACGAACTGACGCGTGCAGAGGCTTTCCACGAAACCTTAGGCCAAGTAGTGCATGAAGGTTCGTGTGCCTTTCCCTGGACCCCCGCTGCCTCAGCATGTCCCCTGGAAGAACACTGTGTACCGAGTTCTCTTCTAGGCCCCCTGAACACCGCGCCGCGACCAAAGCCCTCCAGATCATCTCTTTGCATGCCGAGTGAGAGGCAACACACTCTTTTCTTTGTTGGATAGCTAGATAGCCAAGACATTCAAAAGTGCTCCCCGGACAGAGGTGTAGAAGGTCGTAGGTGTAATGCCTAATGTCTCCCTCAGTGCTGCCGCTGAGGAGCAAGGAGAAAGCCGGTGCGTAGAGTTCTTTCTGGGTGTACTTAGCTACCGGCTCTTTCTGGCGAGCAGTAGCTCGACTTTAGGTGCAGTCTGGAAAATGGACGGTTTCCCCCTGCACACTGCTAGGCTTTTGGCAGCGGCAGGGACACCTAACTCACTCGACCTTGCCCCTCTAATATTTCATGCCATTCGCACGGTGCGCCACAGCCCGGCTACAAAGTGATTCAGAGGAGGTGCCACAGTCCTCCTTGTGTCCCTTTCGGTGCGGGAGAACCTATACGTAGGTGAGCGGTGTTCAACTTTGAGATTGGGACCTTCAGAGCACTGTAGTACCTCCCAGCTGGAAAGAAGGATGGTTCAACGTGAAAGCTGCCTGGAATACAGTGCTCTGTCAGCCCACGCTTGCATGCTGCCATGTCTTTGGAAGGAAAGTGGGCTTTTCTTGAGAGACATAGTGTGTTTCCACTGCCACTCCTGAGGCATCCCAGGGTCGCCTGTCCATAAAAGGAAAACTACGCTGAGCGCCAAGCTGAAGGCAAGGTCTGGGAATTGCATCCACAGCGCCAGGCAGGCATGCAGCATTTCCCAGGAAGCCTCACTCAAAGCAGTGGCTAAGCGCTAGTGTGCTTTTCAGGACTCCGGGGACTCCCGCGTCCTCACCACGTCTCATGGAAACACAGTGTGTACCGGATGCCACTTCTTAGGCGACCTACCAACATACAGGGACCTAGGCCCTTCGGATCATCTCTTGGAATGAAGAGTGAAAGGCGAAACCCCGCTCTCTTGGTCGCCCAGTTGGATTGCCAGTCTGTCACAAGTCCTCCCGAGCACAGGTCTAGCAGGTCTTAGGTGTACTGCAAGTGGTCCCCGCTGCTGAACCAGAACTGCAATGGAAGAAACCCTCTGCTTGCTCTTCCTCCTGGGAACGCCAACCTGCCCTCGCTCGCCAAGCAGACAGTCGACTCTAGATGCAGCCTGACCTACGGACTTGTTGCCCCTGCAACACTGCCTAAGCTTTTGTAAGGGAAAAGGACGCTTTGGCCTGACCCAAGGAATTATGTCGGTCACGCCACTCAGCCCAAGCAGAACTCCCTTCGTGCCAAAGTTTTATCAGGGAAGGTCCAGGGTGCTGCGTGAGTCTCTTCTCGTGGCTCAGAAACTACGCGTACATGGGCTGTGCCAAGTCTGGCATAGGGACCTAAGGAGGGAAGCGTTATTTTCCCAACGGGAAAGCAGGCCACCTGCGGCCTCAAACTTAAGTGAAGACCAATGCTGTTGCCCGTCATCTCTTCACAGTGGCAATGCCGACTGAGGGAAAGGCAGCTTTCCTCGATTAACACAGTGTTCCCTATTCGTGGCAGGAGGCCTCCGGCAGCCCTCTTCACATAACGGGAAAACCAGACCTGTCCCCCACCCCCCCCCCCCAGGCGCAACGTAATGTCCGGGTTTCCATCCACGGGTGGCCGTGTACTCACGATTTCCATGACCCCGGTAGGGAAAGTAGGGCATTAAGGCCAGTGTGCCCTTCCCAGGACTCCCGCCGCCTCACCATGTCCCTTGGAAGAACGCTGTGTGCTCAGTGACTCTTCTTGGCCGACTGAGCACCGTGCCGCTACCTGGGTACTCCGGATCGGCTCTTTGAGTGCACTGTGAAAGGCAAGGCAGGGTTCTCTTCGTTGGACAAATCTTTCCAATGTGCCCCGACCAGAGTTCTGGAAAGTCCTCGGTGTAATGCCAGTGGCTCTCAGGGCTGACCCTGAGCTGCAGTGAAACAACTCTGTGCTTCGTGTTCCTTCTCGCTTTACACACCTGCCGTCTCTCTCTGCCAAGCCGAAACACGACTTTTAGATGCAGCCTGGAAAATCCACAGTTTCCTCCTGAGCCCTGCTAGTCTTTTGGCAGGTTCAAGGCCACCTAGGCCTCCCTAGCGCCTTAAATCGCTTAGGTCATTCGCACAGTGCAAATCTCCCTGCCTAAATAAAACATTATTCTGAGAAGGTAGCACAGGGCTTCTTGTGCCTCTTTTGGTTCTTCAGAAACGACACGTACGTGGGCTGGGTTCCACTCTGATACTGGGACCTTAGGAGAAACGGAGGAATTCCCTAGTTGAACGAGGAATCCTCGTAGCCTCCAAGGTGCCTACATACAGCGTTCTGCGAGTCCTTCCTTGCGTGCTGGAATGGGTCTCAAAGGAAAGGGTGCTTTACAGGAAAGACAAAAGGTGTTTCCACTTCCTTGCCTGAGGCCTGCCAGAGCCCCCTTTACATAAAGGGCGAGCTACACGGATCACGAAGATCCAAACAAAGTCCAGGACGGCATCCGCAATGCTGGCAGGCATGCAGCATTTGCCCAGAAGCCTTAGCCATGGCGGTGGCTTAACGCTAGTGTGCCGTTCAGGACTCCTAGGACTCCTGGGTCCTCACCACCTGGGCGTGGAAAAACACTGTGTACCCAATGTCTCTTCCTGGGCGACCTACCCAAACACAGGTCCCTAAGGCCCTTCGGACCATTTCTCTGCATGAAGAAGGAAAGGCAACGCTCTGCCCTCTCTTCGCTGCCCATGGAGATTGCCAGGCTTTCAACAGGCCTCCCGAACACAGGCCTAGCCGGGTCTCAGTTGTAATGCAAAAGGTCCCCACTGCTGAACCACTGCTGCCATGAAAAAACGCTGTGTTGATTGTTCATACTGGGAACACTTACCTGCCGTCTCTCTCTGCCAAGCAGAAGGCCGACTACAGAGGCAGCCCGACAAACGTACAATTTGCCCCTGAACGCTACCTCGGGGTTTCTGAGCTACAAGGACCATTTGGCCTATTCCCCGGGAATTACGTCCTTGAAGCCATTCGGCCCATGCAGGGCCCCCCCTTGGCGCCAGAGTTTTCTCAGGGAAGGTCCAGCGTGCTGCTTGAGTCTCTCTTGGTTGGTCAGAAACTACAGGTGCATGTGCTGGGTTCAAGTTTGATATCGGTTACCTAGAGCGAAGAGCATTACCTTCCCAGCGGGAGAGCTGAAAGTGCGGCCTCAAAGTGTCCTGCGACACAGTGTGGTTGCTCGTGTTCTCTTCACAAGTAGAATGGCTATGTGAGGGAAGGGGAGCTCTCCTAGAGAAACACCCTGTTTTCTGTACCGTGCAGGAGGCCTCCCGGCGCCCTATATACATAAAGGGAACACTATGCTGTTCCACAGGGACCCAAGTAAGGTTCAGGTAGTCCATCCACGAACTGACGCGTGCAGAGGCTTTCCACGAAACCTTAGGCCAAGTAGTGCATGAAGGTTCGTGTGCCTTTCCCTGGACCCCCGCTGCCTCAGCATGTCCCCTGGAAGAACACAGTGTACCGAGTTCTCTTCTAGGCCCCCTGAGCACCGCGCCGCGACCAAAGCCCTCCGGATCATCTCTTTGCATGCCGAGTGAGAGGCAACACACTCTTTTCTTTGTTGGATAGCTAGATAGCCAAGACATTCAAAAGTGCTCCCCGAACAGAGGTGTAGAAGGTCGTAGGTGTAATGCCTAATGTCTCCCTCAGTGCTGCCGCTGAGGAGCAAGGAGAAAGCCGGTGCGTAGAGTTCTTTCTGGGTGTACTTAGCTACCGGCTCTTTCTGGCGAGCAGTAGCTCGACTTTAGGTGCAGTCTGGAAAATGGACGGTTTCCCCCTGCACACTGCTAGGCTTTTGGCAGCGGCAGGGACACCTAACTCACTCGACCTTGCCCCTCTAATATTTCCTGCCATTCGCACGGTGCGCCACAGCCCGGCTACAAAGTGATTCAGAGGAGGTGCCACAGTCCTCCTTGTGTCCCTTTCAGTGCGGGAGAACCTATACGTAGGTGAGCGGTGTTCAACTTTGAGATTGGGACCTTCAGAGCACTGTAGTACCTCCCAGCTGGAAAGAAGGATGGTTCAACGTGAAAGCTGCCTGGAATACAGTGCTCTGTCAGCCCACGCTTGCATGCTGCCATGTCTTTGGAAGGAAAGTGGGCTTTTCTTGAGAGACATAGTGTGTTTCCACTGCCACTCCTGAGGCATCCCAGGGTCGCCTGTCCATAAAAGGAAAACTACGCTGAGCGCCAAGCTGAAGGCAAGGTCCGGGAATTGCATCCACAGCGCCAGGCAGGCATGCAGCATTTCCCAGGAAGCCTCACTCAAAGCAGTGGCTAAGCGCTAGTGTGCTTTTCAGGACTCCGGGGACTCCCGCGTCCTCACCACGTCTCATGGAAACACAGTGTGTACCGGATGCCACTTCTTAGGCGACCTACCAACATACAGGGACCTAGGCCCTTCGGATCATCTCTTGGAATGAAGAGTGAAAGGCGAAACCCCGCTCTCTTGGTCGCCCAGTTGGATTGCCAGTCTGTCACAAGTCCTCCCGAGCACAGGTCTAGCAGGTCTTAGGTGTACTGCAAGTGGTCCCCGCTGCTGAACCAGAACTGCAATGGAAGAAACCCTCTGCTTGCTCTTCCTCCTGGGAAGGCCAACCTGCCCTCGCTCGCCAAGCAGACAGTCGACTCTAGATGCAGCCTGACCTACGGACTTGTTGCCCCTGCAACACTGCCTAAGCTTTTGTAAGGGAAAAGGACGCTTTGGCCTGACCCAAGGAATTATGTCGGTCACGCCACTCAGCCCAAGCAGAACTCCCTTCGTGCCAAAGTTTTATCAGGGAAGGTCCAGGGTGCTGCGTGAGTCTCTTCTCGTGGCTCAGAAACTACGCGTACATGGGCTGTGCCAAGTCTGGCATAGGGACCTTAGGAGGGAAGCGTTATTTTCCCAACGGGAAGCAGGCCACCTGCTGCCTCAAACTTAAGTGAAGACCAATGCTGTTGCCCGTCATCTCTTCACAGTGGCAATGCCGACTGAGGGAAAGGCAGCTTTCCTCGATTAACACAGTGTTCCCTATTCGTGGCAGGAGGCCTCCGGCAGCCCTCTTCACATAACGGGAAAACCAGACCTGTCCCCCACCCCCCCCCAGGCGCAACGTAATGTCCGGGTTTCCATCCACGGGTGGCCGTGTACTCACGATTTCCATGACCCCGGTAGGGAAAGTAGGGCATTAAGGCCAGTGTGCCCTTCCCAGGACTCCCGCCGCCTCACCATGTCCCTTGGAAGAACGCTGTGTGCTCAGTGACTCTTCTTGGCCGACTGAGCACCGTGCCGCTACCTGGGTACTCCGGATCGGCTCTTTGAGTGCACTGTGAAAGGCAAGGCAGTGTTCTCTTCGTTGGATCGATAGACTGACAAATCTTTCCAATGTGACCCGACCAGAGTTCTGGAAAGTCCTCGGTGTAATGCCAGTGGCTCTCAGGGCTGACCCTGAGCTGCAGTGAAACAACTCTGTGCTTCGTGTTCCTTCTCGCTTTACACACCTGCCGTCTCTCTCTGCCAAGCCGAAACAAGACTTTTAGATGCAGCCTGGAAAATCCACAGTTTCCTCCTGAGCCCTGCTAGTCTTTTGGCAGGTTCAAGGCCACCTAGGCCTCCCTAGCGCCTTAAATCGCTTAGGTCATTCGCACAGTGCAAATCTCCCTGCCTAAATAAAACATTATTCTGAGAAGGTAGCACAGGGCTTCTTGTGCCTCTTTTGGTTCTTCAGAAACGACACGTACGTGGGCTGGGTTCCACTCTGATACTGGGACCTTAGGAGAAAAGGAGGAATTCCCTAGTTGAACGAGGAATCCTCGGAGCCTCCAAGGTGCCTACATACAGCGTTCTGCGAGTCCTTCCTTGCGTGCTGGAATGGGTCTCAAAGGAAAGGGTGCTTTACAGGAAAGACAAAAGGTGTTTCCACTTCCTTGCCTGAGGCCTGCCAGAGCCCCCTTTACATAAAGGGCGAGCTACACGGATCACGAAGATCAAAACAAAGTCCAGGACGGCATCCGCAATGCTGGCAGGCATGCAGCATTTGCCCAGAAGCCTTAGCCATGGCGGTGGCTTAACGCTAGTGTGCCGTTCAGGACTCCTAGGACTCCTGGGTCCTCACCACCTGGGCGTGGAAAAACACTGTGTACCCAATGTCTCTTCCTGGGCGACCTACCCAAACACAGGTCCCTAAGGCCCTTCGGACCATTTCTCTGCATGAAGAAGGAAAGGCAACGCTCTGCCCTCTCTTCGCTGCCCATGGAGATTGCCAGGCTTTCAACAGGCCTCCCGAACACAGGCCTAGCCGGGTCTCAGGTGTAATGCAAAAGGTCCCCACTGCTGAACCACTGCTGCCATGAAAAAACGCTGTGTTGATTGTTCATACTGGGAACACTTACCTGCCGTCTCTCTCTGCCAAGCAGAAGGCCGACTACAGAGGCAGCCCGACAAACGTACAATTTGCCCCTGAACGCTACCTCGGGGTTTCTGAGCTACAAGGACCATTTGGCCTATTCCCCGGGAATTACGTCCTTGAAGCCATTCGGCCCATGCAGGGCCCCCCCTTGGCGCCAGAGTTTTCTCAGGGAAGGTCCAGCATGCTGCTTGAGTCTCTCTTGGTTGGTCAGAAACTACAGGTGCATGTGCTGGGTTCAAGTTTGATATGGGTTACCTAGAGCGAAGAGCATTACCTTCCCAGCGGGAGAGCTGAAAGTGCGGCCTCAAAGTGTCCTGCGACACAGTGTGGTTGCTCGTGTTCTCTTCACAAGTAGAATGGCTATGTGAGGGAAGGGGAGCTCTCCTAGAGAAACACCCTGTTTTCTGTACCGTGCAGGAGGCCTCCCGGCGCCCTATATACATAAAGGGAACACTATGCTGTTCCACAGGGACCCAAGTAAGGTTCAGGTAGTCCATCCACGAACTGACGCGTGCAGAGGCTTTCCACGAAACCTTAGGCCAAGTAGTGCATGAAGGTTCGTGTGCCTTTCCCTGGACCCCCGCTGCCTCAGCATGTCCCCTGGAAGAACACAGTGTACCGAGTTCTCTTCTAGGCCCCCTGAGCACCGCGCCGCGACCAAAGCCCTCCGGATCATCTCTTTGCATGCCGAGTGAGAGGCAACACACTCTTTTCTTTGTTGGATAGCTAGATAGCCAAGACATTCAAAAGTGCTCCCCGAACAGAGGTGTAGAAGGTCGTAGGTGTAATGCCTAATGTCTCCCTCAGTGCTGCCGCTGAGGAGCAAGGAGAAAGCCGGTGCGTAGAGTTCTTTCTGGGTGTACTTAGCTACCGGCTCTTTCTGGCGAGCAGTAGCTCGACTTTAGGTGCAGTCTGGAAAATGGACGGTTTCCCCCTGCACACTGCTAGGCTTTTGGCAGCGGCAGGGACACCTAACTCACTCGACCTTGCCCCTCTAATATTTCATGCCATTCGCACGGTGCGCCACAGCCCGGCTACAAAGTGATTCAGAGGAGGTGCCACAGTCCTCCTTGTGTCCCTTTCGGTGCGGGAGAACCTATACGTAGGTGAGCGGTGTTCAACTTTGAGATTGGGACCTTCAGAGCACTGTAGTACCTCCCAGCTGGAAAGAAGGATGGTTCAACGTGAAAGCTGCCTGGAATACAGTGCTCTGTCAGCCCACGCTTGCATGCTGCCATGTCTTTGGAAGGAAAGTGGGCTTTTCTTGAGAGACATAGTGTGTTTCCACTGCCACTCCTGAGGCATCCCAGGGTCGCCTGTCCATAAAAGGAAAACTACGCTGAGCGCCAAGCTGAAGGCAAGGTCCGGGAATTGCATCCACAGCGCCAGGCAGGCATGCAGCATTTCCCAGGAAGCCTCACTCAAAGCAGTGGCTAAGCGCTAGTGTGCTTTTCAGGACTCCGGGGACTCCCGCGTCCTCACCACGTCTCATGGAAACACAGTGTGTACCGGATGCCACTTCTTAGGCGACCTACCAACATACAGGGACCTAGGCCCTTCGGATCATCTCTTGGAATGAAGAGTGAAAGGCGAAACCCCGCTCTCTTGGTCGCCCAGTTGGATTGCCAGTCTGTCACAAGTCCTCCCGAGCACAGGTCTAGCAGGTCTTAGGTGTACTGCAAGTGGTCCCCGCTGCTGAACCAGAACTGCAATGGAAGAAACCCTCTGCTTGCTCTTCCTCCTGGGAACGCCAACCTGCCCTCGCTCGCCAAGCAGACAGTCGACTCTAGATGCAGCCTGACCTACGGACTTGTTGCCCCTGCAACACTGCCTAAGCTTTTGTAAGGGAAAAGGACGCTTTGGCCTGACCCAAGGAATTATGTCGGTCACGCCACTCAGCCCAAGCAGAACTCCCTTCGTGCCAAAGTTTTATCAGGGAAGGTCCAGGGTGCTGCGTGAGTCTCTTCTCGTGGCTCAGAAACTACGCGTACATGGGCTGTGCCAAGTCTGGCATAGGGACCTAAGGAGGGAAGCGTTATTTTCCCAACGGGAAAGCAGGCCACCTGCGGCCTCAAACTTAAGTGAAGAGCAATGCTGTTGCCCGTCATCTCTTCACAGTGGCAATGCCGACTGAGGGAAAGGCAGCTTTCCTCGATTAACACAGTGTTCCCTATTCGTGGCAGGAGGCCTCCGGCAGCCCTCTTCACATAACGGGAAAACCAGACCTGTCCCCCACCCCCCCCCCCAGGCGCAACGTAATGTCCGGGTTTCCATCCACGGGTGGCCGTGTACTCACGATTTCCATGACCCCGGTAGGGAAAGTAGGGCATTAAGGCCAGTGTGCCCTTCCCAGGACTCCCGCCGCCTCACCATGTCCCTTGGAAGAACGCTGTGTGCTCAGTGACTCTTCTTGGCCGACTGAGCACCGTGCCGCTACCTGGGTACTCCGGATCGGCTCTTTGAGTGCACTGTGAAAGGCAAGGCAGGGTTCTCTTCGTTGGACAAATCTTTCCAATGTGCCCCGACCAGAGTTCTGGAAAGTCCTCGGTGTAATGCCAGTGGCTCTCAGGGCTGACCCTGAGCTGCAGTGAAACAACTCTGTGCTTCGTGTTCCTTCTCGCTTTACACACCTGCCGTCTCTCTCTGCCAAGCCGAAACACGACTTTTAGATGCAGCCTGGAAAATCCACAGTTTCCTCCTGAGCCCTGCTAGTCTTTTGGCAGGTTCAAGGCCACCTAGGCCTCCCTAGCGCCTTAAATCGCTTAGGTCATTCGCACAGTGCAAATCTCCCTGCCTAAATAAAACATTATTCTGAGAAGGTAGCACAGGGCTTCTTGTGCCTCTTTTGGTTCTTCAGAAACGACACGTACGTGGGCTGGGTTCCACTCTGATACTGGGACCTTAGGAGAAACGGAGGAATTCCCTAGTTGAACGAGGAATCCTCGTAGCCTCCAAGGTGCCTACATACAGCGTTCTGCGAGTCCTTCCTTGCGTGCTGGAATGGGTCTCAAAGGAAAGGGTGCTTTACAGGAAAGACAAAAGGTGTTTCCACTTCCTTGCCTGAGGCCTGCCAGAGCCCCCTTTACATAAAGGGCGAGCTACACGGATCACGAAGATCCAAACAAAGTCCAGGACGGCATCCGCAATGCTGGCAGGCATGCAGCATTTGCCCAGAAGCCTTAGCCATGGCGGTGGCTTAACGCTAGTGTGCCGTTCAGGACTCCTAGGACTCCTGGGTCCTCACCACCTGGGCGTGGAAAAACACTGTGTACCCAATGTCTCTTCCTGGGCGACCTACCCAAACACAGGTCCCTAAGGCCCTTCGGACCATTTCTCTGCATGAAGAAGGAAAGGCAACGCTCTGCCCTCTCTTCGCTGCCCATGGAGATTGCCAGGCTTTCAACAGGCCTCCCGAACACAGGCCTAGCCGGGTCTCAGTTGTAATGCAAAAGGTCCCCACTGCTGAACCACTGCTGCCATGAAAAAACGCTGTGTTGATTGTTCATACTGGGAACACTTACCTGCCGTCTCTCTCTGCCAAGCAGAAGGCCGACTACAGAGGCAGCCCGACAAACGTACAATTTGCCCCTGAACGCTACCTCGGGGTTTCTGAGCTACAAGGACCATTTGGCCTATTCCCCGGGAATTACGTCCTTGAAGCCATTCGGCCCATGCAGGGCCCCCCCTTGGCGCCAGAGTTTTCTCAGGGAAGGTCCAGCGTGCTGCTTGAGTCTCTCTTGGTTGGTCAGAAACTACAGGTGCATGTGCTGGGTTCAAGTTTGATATCGGTTACCTAGAGCGAAGAGCATTACCTTCCCAGCGGGAGAGCTGAAAGTGCGGCCTCAAAGTGTCCTGCGACACAGTGTGGTTGCTCGTGTTCTCTTCACAAGTAGAATGGCTATGTGAGGGAAGGGGAGCTCTCCTAGAGAAACACCCTGTTTTCTGTACCGTGCAGGAGGCCTCCCGGCGCCCTATATACATAAAGGGAACACTATGCTGTTCCACAGGGACCCAAGTAAGGTTCAGGTAGTCCATCCACGAACTGACGCGTGCAGAGGCTTTCCACGAAACCTTAGGCCAAGTAGTGCATGAAGGTTCGTGTGCCTTTCCCTGGACCCCCGCTGCCTCAGCATGTCCCCTGGAAGAACACAGTGTACCGAGTTCTCTTCTAGGCCCCCTGAGCACCGCGCCGCGACCAAAGCCCTCCGGATCATCTCTTTGCATGCCGAGTGAGAGGCAACACACTCTTTTCTTTGTTGGATAGCTAGATAGCCAAGACATTCAAAAGTGCTCCCCGAACAGAGGTGTAGAAGGTCGTAGGTGTAATGCCTAATGTCTCCCTCAGTGCTGCCGCTGAGGAGCAAGGAGAAAGCCGGTGCGTAGAGTTCTTTCTGGGTGTACTTAGCTACCGGCTCTTTCTGGCGAGCAGTAGCTCGACTTTAGGTGCAGTCTGGAAAATGGACGGTTTCCCCCTGCACACTGCTAGGCTTTTGGCAGCGGCAGGGACACCTAACTCACTCGACCTTGCCCCTCTAATATTTCCTGCCATTCGCACGGTGCGCCACAGCCCGGCTACAAAGTGATTCAGAGGAGGTGCCACAGTCCTCCTTGTGTCCCTTTCAGTGCGGGAGAACCTATACGTAGGTGAGCGGTGTTCAACTTTGAGATTGGGACCTTCAGAGCACTGTAGTACCTCCCAGCTGGAAAGAAGGATGGTTCAACGTGAAAGCTGCCTGGAATACAGTGCTCTGTCAGCCCACGCTTGCATGCTGGCATGTCTTTGGAAGGAAAGTGGGCTTTTCTTGAGAGACATAGTGTGTTTCCACTGCCACTCCTGAGGCATCCCAGGGTCGCCTGTCCATAAAAGGAAAACTACGCTGAGCGCCAAGCTGAAGGCAAGGTCCGGGAATTGCATCCACAGCGCCAGGCAGGCATGCAGCATTTCCCAGGAAGCCTCACTCAAAGCAGTGGCTAAGCGCTAGTGTGCTTTTCAGGACTCCGGGGACTCCCGCGTCCTCACCACGTCTCATGGAAACACAGTGTGTACCGGATGCCACTTCTTAGGCGACCTACCAACATACAGGGACCTAGGCCCTTCGGATCATCTCTTGGAATGAAGAGTGAAAGGCGAAACCCCGCTCTCTTGGTCGCCCAGTTGGATTGCCAGTCTGTCACAAGTCCTCCCGAGCACAGGTCTAGCAGGTCTTAGGTGTACTGCAAGTGGTCCCCGCTGCTGAACCAGAACTGCAATGGAAGAAACCCTCTGCTTGCTCTTCCTCCTGGGAAGGCCAACCTGCCCTCGCTCGCCAAGCAGACAGTCGACTCTAGATGCAGCCTGACCTACGGACTTGTTGCCCCTGCAACACTGCCTAAGCTTTTGTAAGGGAAAAGGACGCTTTGGCCTGACCCAAGGAATTATGTCGGTCACGCCACTCAGCCCAAGCAGAACTCCCTTCGTGCCAAAGTTTTATCAGGGAAGGTCCAGGGTGCTGCGTGAGTCTCTTCTCGTGGCTCAGAAACTACGCGTACATGGGCTGTGCCAAGTCTGGCATAGGGACCTTAGGAGGGAAGCGTTATTTTCCCAACGGGAAAGCAGGCCACCTGCTGCCTCAAACTTAAGTGAAGACCAATGCTGTTGCCCGTCATCTCTTCACAGTGGCAATGCCGACTGAGGGAAAGGCAGCTTTCCTCGATTAACACAGTGTTCCCTATTCGTGGCAGGAGGCCTCCGTCAGCCCTCTTCACATAACGGGAAAACCAGACCTGTCCCCCACCCCCCCCCCAGGCGCAACGTAATGTCCGGGTTTCCATCCACGGGTGGCCGTGTACTCACGATTTCCATGACCCCGGTAGGGAAAGTAGGGCATTAAGGCCAGTGTGCCCTTCCCAGGACTCCCGCCGCCTCACCATGTCCCTTGGAAGAACGCTGTGTGCTCAGTGACTCTTCTTGGCCGACTGAGCACCGTGCCGCTACCTGGGTACTCCGGATCGGCTCTTTGAGTGCACTGTGAAAGGCAAGGCAGTGTTCTCTTCGTTGGATCGATAGACTGACAAATCTTTCCAATGTGACCCGACCAGAGTTCTGGAAAGTCCTCGGTGTAATGCCAGTGGCTCTCAGGGCTGACCCTGAGCTGCAGTGAAACAACTCTGTGCTTCGTGTTCCTTCTCGCTTTACACACCTGCCGTCTCTCTCTGCCAAGCCGAAACACGACTTTTAGATGCAGCCTGGAAAATCCACAGTTTCCTCCTGAGCCCTGCTAGTCTTTTGGCAGGTTCAAGGCCACCTAGGCCTCCCTAGCGCCTTAAATCGCTTAGGTCATTCGCACAGTGCAAATCTCCCTGCCTAAATAAAACATTATTCTGAGAAGGTAGCACAGGGCTTCTTGTGCCTCTTTTGGTTCTTCAGAAACGACACGTACGTGGGCTGGGTTCCACTCTGATACTGGGACCTTAGGAGAAAAGGAGGAATTCCCTAGTTGAACGAGGAATCCTCGTAGCCTCCAAGGTGCCTACATACAGCGTTCTGCGAGTCCTTCCTTGCGTGCTGGAATGGGTCTCAAAGGAAAGGGTGCTTTACAGGAAAGACAAAAGGTGTTTCCACTTCCTTGCCTGAGGCCTGCCAGAGCCCCCTTTACATAAAGGGCGAGCTACACGGATCACTAAGATCAAAACAAAGTCCAGGATGGCATCCGCAATGCTGGCAGGCATGCAGCATTTGCCCAGAAGCCTTAGCCATGGCGGTGGCTTAACGCTAGTGTGCCGTTCAGGACTCCTAGGACTCCTGGGTCCTCACCACCTGGGCGTGGAAAAACACTGTGTACCCAATGTCTCTTCCTGGGCGACCTACCCAAACACAGGTCCCTAAGGCCCTTCGGACCATTTCTCTGCATGAAGAAGGAAAGGCAACGCTCTGCCCTCTCTTCGCTGCCCATGGAGATTGCCAGGCTTTCAACAGGCCTCCCGAACACAGGCCTAGCCGGGTCTCAGGTGTAATGCAAAAGGTCCCCACTGCTGAACCACTGCTGCCATGAAAAAACGCTGTGTTGATTGTTCATACTGGGAACACTTACCTGCCGTCTCTCTCTGCCAAGCAGAAGGCCGACTACAGAGGCAGCCCGACAAACGTACAATTTGCCCCTGAACGCTACCTCGGGGTTTCTGAGCTACAAGGACCATTTGGCCTATTCCCCGGGAATTACGTCCTTGAAGCCATTCGGCCCATGCAGGGCCCCCCCTTGGCGCCAGAGTTTTCTCAGGGAAGGTCCAGCGTGCTGCTTGAGTCTCTCTTGGTTGGTCAGAAACTACAGGTGCATGTGCTGGGTTCAAGTTTGATATTGGTTACCTAGAGCGAAGAGCATTACCTTCCCAGCGGGAGAGCTGAAAGTGCGGCCTCAAAGTGTCCTGCGACACAGTGTGGTTGCTCGTGTTCTCTTCACAAGTAGAATGGCTATGTGAGGGAAGGGGAGCTCTCCTAGAGAAACACCCTGTTTTCTGTACCGTGCAGGAGGCCTCCCGGCGCCCTATATACATAAAGGGAACACTATGCTGTTCCACAGGGACCCAAGTAAGGTTCAGGTAGTCCATCCACGAACTGACGCGTGCAGAGGCTTTCCACGAAACCTTAGGCCAAGTAGTGCATGAAGGTTCGTGTGCCTTTCCCTGGACCCCCGCTGCCTCAGCATGTCCCCTGGAAGAACACTGTGTACCGAGTTCTCTTCTAGGCCCCCTGAACACCGCGCCGCGACCAAAGCCCTCCGGATCATCTCTTTGCATGCCGAGTGAGAGGCAACACACTCTTTTCTTTGTTGGATAGCTAGATAGCCAAGACATTCAAAAGTGCTCCCCGGACAGAGGTGTAGAAGGTCGTAGGTGTAATGCCTAATGTCTCCCTCAGTGCTGCCGCTGAGGAGCAAGGAGAAAGCCGGTGCGTAGAGTTCTTTCTGGGTGTACTTAGCTACCGGCTCTTTCTGGCGAGCAGTAGCTCGACTTTAGGTGCAGTCTGGAAAATGGACGGTTTCCCCCTGCACACTGCTAGGCTTTTGGCAGCGGCAGGGACACCTAACTCACTCGACCTTGCCCCTCTAATATTTCATGCCATTCGCACGGTGCGCCACAGCCCGGCTACAAAGTGATTCAGAGGAGGTGCCACAGTCCTCCTTGTGTCCCTTTCGGTGCGGGAGAACCTATACGTAGGTGAGCGGTGTTCAACTTTGAGATTGGGACCTTCAGAGCACTGTAGTACCTCCCAGCTGGAAAGAAGGATGGTTCAACGTGAAAGCTGCCTGGAATACAGTGCTCTGTCAGCCCACGCTTGCATGCTGCCATGTCTTTGGAAGGAAAGTGGGCTTTTCTTGAGAGACATAGTGTGTTTCCACTGCCACTCCTGAGGCATCCCAGGGTCGCCTGTCCATAAAAGGAAAACTACGCTGAGCGCCAAGCTGAAGGCAAGGTCTGGGAATTGCATCCACAGCGCCAGGCAGGCATGCAGCATTTCCCAGGAAGCCTCACTCAAAGCAGTGGCTAAGCGCTAGTGTGCTTTTCAGGACTCCGGGGACTCCCGCGTCCTCACCACGTCTCATGGAAACACAGTGTGTACCGGATGCCACTTCTTAGGCGACCTACCAACATACAGGGACCTAGGCCCTTCGGATCATCTCTTGGAATGAAGAGTGAAAGGCGAAACCCCGCTCTCTTGGTCGCCCAGTTGGATTGCCAGTCTGTCACAAGTCCTCCCGAGCACAGGTCTAGCAGGTCTTAGGTGTACTGCAAGTGGTCCCCGCTGCTGAACCAGAACTGCAATGGAAGAAACCCTCTGCTTGCTCTTCCTCCTGGGAAGGCCAACCTGCCCTCGCTCGCCAAGCAGACAGTCGACTCTAGATGCAGCCTGACCTACGGACTTGTTGCCCCTGCAACACTGCCTAAGCTTTTGTAAGGGAAAAGGACGCTTTGGCCTGACCCAAGGAATTATGTCGGTCACGCCACTCAGCCCAAGCAGAACTCCCTTCGTGCCAAAGTTTTATCAGGGAAGGTCCAGGGTGCTGCGTGAGTCTCTTCTCGTGGCTCAGAAACTACGCGTACATGGGCTGTGCCAAGTCTGGCATAGGGACCTAAGGAGGGAAGCGTTATTTTCCCAACGGGAAAGCAGGCCACCTGCGGCCTCAAACTTAAGTGAAGACCAATGCTGTTGCCCGTCATCTCTTCACAGTGGCAATGCCGACTGAGGGAAAGGCAGCTTTCCTCGATTAACACAGTGTTCCCTATTCGTGGCAGGAGGCCTCCGGCAGCCCTCTTCACATAACGGGAAAACCAGACCTGTCCCCCACCCCCCCCCCCAGGCGCAACGTAATGTCCGGGTTTCCATCCACGGGTGGCCGTGTACTCACGATTTCCATGACCCCGGTAGGGAAAGTAGGGCATTAAGGCCAGTGTGCCCTTCCCAGGACTCCCGCCGCCTCACCATGTCCCTTGGAAGAACGCTGTGTGCTCAGTGACTCTTCTTGGCCGACTGAGCACCGTGCCGCTACCTGGGTACTCCGGATCGGCTCTTTGAGTGCACTGTGAAAGGCAAGGCAGGGTTCTCTTCGTTGGACAAATCTTTCCAATGTGCCCCGACCAGAGTTCTGGAAAGTCCTCGGTGTAATGCCAGTGGCTCTCAGGGCTGACCCTGAGCTGCAGTGAAACAACTCTGTGCTTCGTGTTCCTTCTCGCTTTACACACCTGCCGTCTCTCTCTGCCAAGCCGAAACACGACTTTTAGATGCAGCCTGGAAAATCCACAGTTTCCTCCTGAGCCCTGCTAGTCTTTTGGCAGGTTCAAGGCCACCTAGGCCTCCCTAGCGCCTTAAATCGCTTAGGTCATTCGCACAGTGCAAATCTCCCTGCCTAAATAAAACATTATTCTGAGAAGGTAGCACAGGGCTTCTTGTGCCTCTTTTGGTTCTTCAGAAACGACACGTACGTGGGCTGGGTTCCACTCTGATACTGGGACCTTAGGAGAAACGGAGGAATTCCCTAGTTGAACGAGGAATCCTCGTAGCCTCCAAGGTGCCTACATACAGCGTTCTGCGAGTCCTTCCTTGCGTGCTGGAATGGGTCTCAAAGGAAAGGGTGCTTTACAGGAAAGACAAAAGGTGTTTCCACTTCCTTGCCTGAGGCCTGCCAGAGCCCCCTTTACATAAAGGGCGAGCTACACGGATCACGAAGATCCAAACAAAGTCCAGGACGGCATCCGCAATGCTGGCAGGCATGCAGCATTTGCCCAGAAGCCTTAGCCATGGCGGTGGCTTAACGCTAGTGTGCCGTTCAGGACTCCTAGGACTCCTGGGTCCTCACCACCTGGGCGTGGAAAAACACTGTGTACCCAATGTCTCTTCCTGGGCGACCTACCCAAACACAGGTCCCTAAGGCCCTTCGGACCATTTCTCTGCATGAAGAAGGAAAGGCAACGCTCTGCCCTCTCTTCGCTGCCCATGGAGATTGCCAGGCTTTCAACAGGCCTCCCGAACACAGGCCTAGCCGGGTATCAGGTGTAATGCAAAAGGTCCCCACTGCTGAACCACTGCTGCCATGAAAAAACGCTGTGTTGATTGTTCATACTGGGAACACTTACCTGCCGTCTCTCTCTGCCAAGCAGAAGGCCGACTACAGAGGCAGCCCGACAAACGTACAATTTGCCCCTGAACGCTACCTCGGGGTTTCTGAGCTACAAGGACCATTTGGCCTATTCCCCGGGAATTACGTCCTTGAAGCCATTCGGCCCATGCAGGGCCCCCCCTTGGCGCCAGAGTTTTCTCAGGGAAGGTCCAGCGTGCTGCTTGAGTCTCTCTTGGTTGGTCAGAAACTACAGGTGCATGTGCTGGGTTCAAGTTTGATATCGGTTACCTAGAGCGAAGAGCATTACCTTCCCAGCGGGAGAGCTGAAAGTGCGGCCTCAAAGTGTCCTGCGACACAGTGTGGTTGCTCGTGTTCTCTTCACAAGTAGAATGGCTATGTGAGGGAAGGGGAGCTCTCCTAGAGAAACACCCTGTTTTCTGTACCGTGCAGGAGGCCTCCCGGCGCCCTATATACATAAAGGGAACACTATGCTGTTCCACAGGGACCCAAGTAAGGTTCAGGTAGTCCATCCACGAACTGACGCGTGCAGAGGCTTTCCACGAAACCTTAGGCCAAGTAGTGCATGAAGGTTCGTGTGCCTTTCCCTGGACCCCCGCTGCCTCAGCATGTCCCCTGGAAGAACACTGTGTACCGAGTTCTCTTCTAGGCCCCCTGAGCACCGCGCCGCGACCAAAGCCCTCCGGATCATCTCTTTGCATGCCGAGTGAGAGGCAACACACTCTTTTCTTTGTTGGATAGCTAGATAGCCAAGACATTCAAACGTGCTCCCCGAACAGAGGTGTAGAAGGTCGTAGGTGTAATGCCTAATGTCTCCCTCAGTGCTGCCGCTGAGGAGCAAGGAGAAAGCCGGTGCGTAGAGTTCTTTCTGGGTGTACTTAGCTACCGGCTCTTTCTGGCGAGCAGTAGCTCGACTTTAGGTGCAGTCTGGAAAATGGACGGTTTCCCCCTGCACACTGCTAGGCTTTTGGCAGCGGCAGGGACACCTAACTCACTCGACCTTGCCCCTCTAATATTTCCTGCCATTCGCACGGTGCGCCACAGCCCGGCTACAAAGTGATTCAGAGGAGGTGCCACAGTCCTCCTTGTGTCCCTTTCGGTGCGGGAGAACCTATACGTAGGTGAGCGGTGTTCAACTTTGAGATTGGGACCTTCAGAGCACTGTAGTACCTCCCAGCTGGCAAGAAGGATGGTTCAACGTGAAAGCTGCCTGGAATACAGTGCTCTGTCAGCCCACGCTTGCATGCTGCCATGTCTTTGGAAGGAAAGTGGGCTTTTCTTGAGAGACATAGTGTGTTTCCACTGCCACTCCTGAGGCATCCCAGGGTCGCCTGTCCATAAAAGGAAAACTACGCTGAGCGCCAAGCTGAAGGCAAGGTCCGGGAATTGCATCCACAGCGCCAGGCAGGCATGCAGCATTTCCCAGGAAGCCTCACTCAAAGCAGTGGCTAAGCGCTAGTGTGCTTTTCAGGACTCCGGGGACTCCCGCGTCCTCACCACGTCTCATGGAAACACAGTGTGTACCGGATGCCACTTCTTAGGCGACCTACCAACATACAGGGACCTAGGCCCTTCGGATCATCTCTTGGAATGAAGAGTGAAAGGCGAAACCCCGCTCTCTTGGTCGCCCAGTTGGATTGCCAGTCTGTCACAAGTCCTCCCGAGCACAGGTCTAGCAGGTCTTAGGTGTACTGCAAGTGGTCCCCGCTGCTGAACCAGAACTGCAATGGAAGAAACCCTCTGCTTGCTCTTCCTCCTGGGAACGCCAACCTGCCCTCGCTCGCCAAGCAGACAGTCGACTCTAGATGCAGCCTGACCTACGGACTTGTTGCCCCTGCAACACTGCCTAAGCTTTTGTAAGGGAAAAGGACGCTTTGGCCTGACCCAAGGAATTATGTCGGTCACGCCACTCAGCCCAAGCAGAACTCCCTTCGTGCCAAAGTTTTATCAGGGAAGGTCCAGGGTGCTGCGTGAGTCTCTTCTCGTGGCTCAGAAACTACGCGTACATGGGCTGTGCCAAGTCTGGCATAGGGACCTAAGGAGGGAAGCGTTATTTTCCCAACGGGAAAGCAGGCCACCTGCCGCCTCAAACTTAAGTGAAGACCAATGCTGTTGCCCGTCATCTCTTCACAGTGGCAATGCCGACTGAGGGAAAGGCAGCTTTCCTCGATTAACACAGTGTTCCCTATTCGTGGCAGGAGGCCTCCGGCAGCCCTCTTCACATAACGGGAAAACCAGACCTGTCCCCCACACCCCCCCCAGGCGCAACGTAATGTCCGGGTTTCCATCCACGGGTGGCCGTGTACTCACGATTTCCATGACCCCGGTAGGGAAAGTAGGGCATTAAGGCCAGTGTGCCCTTCCCAGGACTCCCGCCGCCTCACCATGTCCCTTGGAAGAACGCTGTGTGCTCAGTGACTCTTCTTGGCCGACTGAGCACCGTGCCGCTACCTGGGTACTCCGGATCGGCTCTTTGAGTGCACTGTGAAAGGCAAGGCAGGGTTCTCTTCGTTGGACAAATCTTTCCAATGTGCCCCGACCAGAGTTCTGGAAAGTCCTCGGTGTAATGCCAGTGGCTCTCAGGGCTGACCCTGAGCTGCAGTGAAACAACTCTGTGCTTCGTGTTCCTTCTCGCTTTACACACCTGCCGTCTCTCTCTGCCAAGCCGAAACACGACTTTTAGATGCAGCCTGGAAAATCCACAGTTTCCTCCTGAGCCCTGCTAGTCTTTTGGCAGGTTCAAGGCCACCTAGGCCTCCCTAGCGCCTTAAATCGCTTAGGTCATTCGCACAGTGCAAATCTCCCTGCCTAAATAAAACATTATTCTGAGAAGGTAGCACAGGGCTTCTTGTGCCTCTTTTGGTTCTTCAGAAACGACACGTACGTGGGCTGGGTTCCACTCTGATACTGGGACCTTAGGAGAAACGGAGGAATTCCCTAGTTGAACGAGGAATCCTCGTAGCCTCCAAGGTGCCTACATACAGCGTTCTGCGAGTCCTTCCTTGCGTGCTGGAATGGGTCTCAAAGGAAAGGGTGCTTTACAGGAAAGACAAAAGGTGTTTCCACTTCCTTGCCTGAGGCCTGCCAGAGCCCCCTTTACATAAAGGGCGAGCTACACGGATCACGAAGATCCAAACAAAGTCCAGGACGGCATCCGCAATGCTGGCAGGCATGCAGCATTTGCCCAGAAGCCTTAGCCATGGCGGTGGCTTAACGCTAGTGTGCCGTTCAGGACTCCTAGGACTCCTGGGTCCTCACCACCTGGGCGTGGAAAAACACTGTGTACCCAATGTCTCTTCCTGGGCGACCTACCCAAACACAGGTCCCTAAGGCCCTTCGGACCATTTCTCTGCATGAAGAAGGAAAGGCAACGCTCTGCCCTCTCTTCGCTGCCCATGGAGATTGCCAGGCTTTCAACAGGCCTCCCGAACACAGGCCTAGCCGGGTCTCAGGTGTAATGCAAAAGGTCCCCACTGCTGAACCACTGCTGCCATGAAAAAACGCTGTGTTGATTGTTCATACTGGGAACACTTACCTGCCGTCTCTCTCTGCCAAGCAGAAGGCCGACTACAGAGGCAGCCCGACAAACGTACAATTTGCCCCTGAACGCTACCTCGGGGTTTCTGAGCTACAAGGACCATTTGGCCTATTCCCCGGGAATTACGTCCTTGAAGCCATTCGGCCCATGCAGGGCCCCCCCTTGGCGCCAGAGTTTTCTCAGGGAAGGTCCAGCGTGCTGCTTGAGTCTCTCTTGGTTGGTCAGAAACTACAGGTGCATGTGCTGGGTTCAAGTTTGATATCGGTTACCTAGAGCGAAGAGCATTACCTTCCCAGCGGGAGAGCTGAAAGTGCGGCCTCAAAGTGTCCTGCGACACAGTGTGGTTGCTCGTGTTCTCTTCACAAGTAGAATGGCTATGTGAGGGAAGGGGAGCTCTCCTAGAGAAACACCCTGTTTTCTGTACCGTGCAGGAGGCCTCCCGGCACCCTATATACATAAAGGGAACACTATGCTGTTCCACAGGGACCCAAGTAAGGTTCAGGTAGTCCATCCACGAACTGACGCGTGCAGAGGCTTTCCACGAAACCTTAGGCCAAGTAGTGCATGAAGGTTCGTGTGCCTTTCCCTGGACCCCCGCTGCCTCAGCATGTCCCCTGGAAGAACACTGTGTACCGAGTTCTCTTCTAGGCCCCCTGAGCACCGCGCCGCGACCAAAGCCCTCCGGATCATCTCTTTGCATGCCGAGTGAGAGGCAACACACTCTTTTCTTTGTTGGATAGCTAGATAGCCAAGACATTCAAAAGTGCTCCCCGAACAGAGGTGTAGAAGGTCGTAGGTGTAATGCCTAATGTCTCCCTCAGTGCTGCCGCTGAGGAGCAAGGAGAAAGCCGGTGCGTAGAGTTCTTTCTGGGTGTACTTAGCTACCGGCTCTTTCTGGTGAGCAGTAGCTCGACTTTAGGTGCAGTCTGGAAAATGGACGGTTTCCCCCTGCACACTGCTAGGCTTTTGGCAGCGGCAGGGACACCTAACTCACTCGACCTTGCCCCTCTAATATTTCCTGCCATTCGCACGGTGCGCCACAGCCCGGCTACAAAGTGATTCAGAGGAGGTGCCACAGTCCTCCTTGTGTCCCTTTCGGTGCGGGAGAACCTATACGTAGGTGAGCGGTGTTCAACTTTGAGATTGGGACCTTCAGAGCACTGTAGTACCTCCCAGCTGGAAAGAAGGATGGTTCAACGTGAAAGCTGCCTGGAATACAGTGCTCTGTCAGCCCACGCTTGCATGCTGCCATGTCTTTGGAAGGAAAGTGGGCTTTTATTGAGAGACATAGTGTGTTTCCACTGCCACTGCTGAGGCATCCCAGGGTCGCCTGTCCATAAAAGGAAAACTACGCTGAGCGCCAAGCTGAAGGCAAGGTCCGGGAATTGCATCCACAGCGCCAGGCAGGCATGCAGCATTTCCCAGGAAGCCTCACTCAAAGCAGTGGCTAAGCGCTAGTGTGCTTTTCAGGACTCCGGGGACTCCCGCGTCCTCACCACGTCTCATGGAAACACAGTGTGTACCGGATGCCACTTCTTAGGCGACCTACCAACATACAGGGACCTAGGCCCTTCGGATCATCTCTTGGAATGAAGAGTGAAAGGCGAAACCCCGCTCTCTTGGTCGCCCAGTTGGATTGCCAGTCTGTCACAAGTCCTCCCGAGCACAGGTCTAGCAGGTCTTAGGTGTACTGCAAGTGGTCCCCGCTGCTGAACCAGAACTGCAATGGAAGAAACCCTCTGCTTGCTCTTCCTCCTGGGAAGGCCAACCTGCCCTCGCTCGCCAAGCAGACAGTCGACTCTAGATGCAGCCTGACCTACGGACTTGTTGCCCCTGCAACACTGCCTAAGCTTTTGTAAGGGAAAAGGACGCTTTGGCCTGACCCAAGGAATTATGTCGGTCACGCCACTCAGCCCAAGCAGAACTCCCTTCGTGCCAAAGTTTTATCAGGGAAGGTCCAGGGTGCTGCGTGAGTCTCTTCTCGTGGCTCAGAAACTACGCGTACATGGGCTGTGCCAAGTCTGGCATAGGGACCTAAGGAGGGAAGCGTTATTTTCCCAACGGGAAAGCAGGCCACCTGCCGCCTCAAACTTAAGTGAAGACCAATGCTGTTGCCCGTCATCTCTTCACAGTGGCAATGCCGACTGAGGGAAAGGCAGCTTTCCTCGATTAACACAGTGTTCCCTATTCGTGGCAGGAGGCCTCCGGCAGCCCTCTTCACATAACGGGAAAACCAGACCTGTCCCCCACCCCCCCCCAGGCGCAACGTAATGTCCGGGTTTCCATCCACGGGTGGCCGTGTACTCACGATTTCCATGACCCCGGTAGGGAAAGTAGGGCATTAAGGCCAGTGTGCCCTTCCCAGGACTCCCGCCGCCTCACCATGTCCCTTGGAAGAACGCTGTGTGCTCAGTGACTCTTCTTGGCCGACTGAGCACCGTGCCGCTACCTGGGTACTCCGGATCGGCTCTTTGAGTGCACTGTGAAAGGCAAGGCAGTGTTCTCTTCGTTGGATCGATAGACTGACAAATCTTTCCAATGTGACCCGACCAGAGTTCTGGAAAGTCCTCGGTGTAATGCCAGTGGCTCTCAGGGCTGACCCTGAGCTGCAGTGAAACAACTCTGTGCTTCGTGTTCCTTCTCGCTTTACACACCTGCCGTCTCTCTCTGCCAAGCCGAAACAAGACTTTTAGATGCAGCCTGGAAAATCCACAGTTTCCTCCTGAGCCCTGCTAGTCTTTTGGCAGGTTCAAGGCCACCTAGGCCTCCCTAGCGCCTTAAATCGCTTAGGTCATTCGCACAGTGCAAATCTCCCTGCCTAAATAAAACATTATTCTGAGAAGGTAGCACAGGGCTTCTTGTGCCTCTTTTGGTTCTTCAGAAACGACACGTACGTGGGCTGGGTTCCACTCTGATACTGGGACCTTAGGAGAAAAGGAGGAATTCCCTAGTTGAACGAGGAATCCTCGTAGCCTCCAAGGTGCCTACATACAGCGTTCTGCGAGTCCTTCCTTGCGTGCTGGAATGGGTCTCAAAGGAAAGGGTGCTTTACAGGAAAGACAAAAGGTGTTTCCACTTCCTTGCCTGAGGCCTGCCAGAGCCCCCTTTACATAAAGGGCGAGCTACACGGATCACTAAGATCAAAACAAAGTCCAGGATGGCATCCGCAATGCTGGCAGGCATGCAGCATTTGCCCAGAAGCCTTAGCCATGGCGGTGGCTTAACGCTAGTGTGCCGTTCAGGACTCCTAGGACTCCTGGGTCCTCACCACCTGGGCGTGGAAAAACACTGTGTACCCAATGTCTCTTCCTGGGTGACCTACCCAAACACAGGTCCCTAAGGCCCTTCGGACCATTTCTCTGCATGAAGAAGGAAAGGCAACGCTCTGCCCTCTCTTCGCTGCCCATGGAGATTGCCAGGCTTTCAACAGGCCTCCCGAACACAGGCCTAGCCGGGTCTCAGGTGTAATGCAAAAGGTCCCCACTGCTGAACCACTGCTGCCATGAAAAAACGCTGTGTTGATTGTTCATACTGGGAACACTTACCTGCCGTCTCTCTCTGCCAAGCAGAAGGCCGACTACAGAGGCAGCCCGACAAACGTACAATTTGCCCCTGAACGCTACCTCGGGGTTTCTGAGCTACAAGGACCATTTGGCCTATTCCCCGGGAATTACGTCCTTGAAGCCATTCGGCCCATGCAGGGCCCCCCCTTGGCGCCAGTGTTTTCTCAGGGAAGGTCCAGCGTGCTGCTTGAGTCTCTCTTGGTTGGTCAGAAACTACAGGTGCATGTGCTGGGTTCAAGTTTGATATTGGTTACCTAGAGCGAAGAGCATTACCTTCCCAGCGGGAGAGCTGAAAGTGCGGCCTCAAAGTGTCCTGCGACACAGTGTGGTTGCTCGTGTTCTCTTCACAAGTAGAATGGCTATGTGAGGGAAGGGGAGCTCTCCTAGAGAAACACCCTGTTTTCTGTACCGTGCAGGAGGCCTCCCGGCGCCCTATATACATAAAGGGAACACTATGCTGTTCCACAGGGACACAAGTAAGGTTCAGGTAGTCCATCCACGAACTGACGCGTGCAGAGGCTTTCCACGAAACCTTAGGCCAAGTAGTGCATGAAGGTTCGTGTGCCTTTCCCTGGACCCCCGCTGCCTCAGCATGTCCCCTGGAAGAACACTGTGTACCGAGTTCTCTTCTAGGCCCCCTGAACACCGCGCCGCGACCAAAGCCCTCCGGATCATCTCTTTGCATGCCGAGTGAGAGGCAACACACTCTTTTCTTTGTTGGATAGCTAGATAGCCAAGACATTCAAAAGTGCTCCCCGAACAGAGGTGTAGAAGGTCGTAGGTGTAATGCCTAATGTCTCCCTCAGTGCTGCCGCTGAGGAGCAAGGAGAAAGCCGGTGCGTAGAGTTCTTTCTGGGTGTACTTAGCTACCGGCTCTTTCTGGCGAGCAGTAGCTCGACTTTAGGTGCAGTCTGGAAAATGGACGGTTTCCCCCTGCACACTGCTAGGCTTTTGGCAGCGGCAGGGACACCTAACTCACTCGACCTTGCCCCTCTAATATTTCATGCCATTGGCACGGTGCGCCACAGCCCGGCTACAAAGTGATTCAGAGGAGGTGCCACAGTCCTCCTTGTGTCCCTTTCGGTGCGGGAGAACCTATACGTAGGTGAGCGGTGTTCAACTTTGAGATTGGGACCTTCAGAGCACTGTAGTACCTCCCAGCTGGAAAGAAGGATGGTTCAACGTGAAAGTTGCCTGGAATACAGTGCTCTGTCAGCCCACGCTTGCATGCTGCCATGTCTTTGGAAGGAAAGTGGGCTTTTCTTGAGAGACATAGTGTGTTTCCACTGCCACTCCTGAGGCATCCCAGGGTCGCCTGTCCATAAAAGGAAAACTACGCTGAGCGCCAAGCTGAAGGCAAGGTCCGGGAATTGCATCCACAGCGCCAGGCAGGCATGCAGCATTTCCCAGGAAGCCTCACTCAAAGCAGTGGCTAAGCGCTAGTGTGCTTTTCAGGACTCCGGGGACTCCCGCGTCCTCACCACGTCTCATGGAAACACAGTGTGTACCGGATGCCACTTCTTAGGCGACCTACCAACATACAGGGACCTAGGCCCTTCGGATCATCTCTTGGAATGAAGAGTGAAAGGCGAAACCCCGCTCTCTTGGTCGCCCAGTTGGATTGCCAGTCTGTCACAAGTCCTCCCGAGCACAGGTCTAGCAGGTCTTAGGTGTACTGCAAGTGGTCCCCGCTGCTGAACCAGAACTGCAATGGAAGAAACCCTCTGCTTGCTCTTCCTCCTGGGAACGCCAACCTGCCCTCGCTCGCCAAGCAGACAGTCGACTCTAGATGCAGCCTGACCTACGGACTTGTTGCCCCTGCAACACTGCCTAAGCTTTTGTAAGGGAAAAGGACGCTTTGGCCTGACCCAAGGAATTATGTCGGTCACGCCACTCAGCCCAAGCAGAACTCCCTTCGTGCCAAAGTTTTATCAGGGAAGGTCCAGGGTGCTGCGTGAGTCTCTTCTCGTGGCTCAGAAACTACGCGTACATGGGCTGTGCCAAGTCTGGCATAGGGACCTAAGGAGGGAAGCGTTATTTTCCCAACGGGAAAGCAGGCCACCTGCCACCTCAAACTTAAGTGAAGACCAATGCTGTTGCCCGTCATCTCTTCACAGTGGCAATGCCGACTGAGGGAAAGGCAGCTTTCCTCGATTAACACAGTGTTCCCTATTCGTGGCAGGAGGCCTCCGGCAGCCCTCTTCACATAACGGGAAAACCAGACCTGTCCCCCACCCCCCCCCAGGCGCAACGTAATGTCCGGGTTTCCATCCACGGGTGGCCGTGTACTCACGATTTCCATGACCCCGGTAGGGAAAGTAGGGCATTAAGGCCAGTGTGCCCTTCCCAGGACTCCCGCCGCCTCACCATGTCCCTTGGAAGAACGCTGTGTGCTCAGTGACTCTTCTTGGCCGACTGAGCACCGTGCCGCTACCTGGGTACTCCGGATCGGCTCTTTGAGTGCACTGTGAAAGGCAAGGCAGGGTTCTCTTCGTTGGACAAATCTTTCCAATGTGCCCCGACCAGAGTTCTGGAAAGTCCTCGGTGTAATGCCAGTGGCTCTCAGGGCTGACCCTGAGCTGCAGTGAAACAACTCTGTGCTTCGTGTTCCTTCTCGCTTTACACACCTGCCGTCTCTCTCTGCCAAGCCGAAACAAGACTTTTAGATGCAGCCTGGAAAATCCACAGTTTCCTCCTGAGCCCTGCTAGTCTTTTGGCAGGTTCAAGGCCACCTAGGCCTCCCTAGCGCCTTAAATCGCTTAGGTCATTCGCACAGTGCAAATCTCCCTGCCTAAATAAAACATTATTCTGAGAAGGTAGCACAGGGCTTCTTGTGCCTCTTTTGGTTCTTCAGAAACGACACGTACGTGGGCTGGGTTCCACTCTGATACTGGGACCTTAGGAGAAACGGAGGAATTCCCTAGTTGAACGAGGAATCCTCGTAGCCTCCAAGGTGCCTACATACAGCGTTCTGCGAGTCCTTTCTTGCGTGCTGGAATGGGTCTCAAAGGAAAGGGTGCTTTACAGGAAAGACAAAAGGTGTTTCCACTTCCTTGCCTGAGGCCTGCCAGAGCCCCCTTTACATAAAGGGCGAGCTACACGGATCACGAAGATCCAAACAAAGTCCAGGACGGCATCCGCAATGCTGGCAGGCATGCAGCATTTGCCCAGAAGCCTTAGCCATGGCAGTGGCTTAACGCTAGTGTGCCGTTCAGGACTCCTAGGACTCCTGGGTCCTCACCACCTGGGCGTGGAAAAACACTGTGTACCCAATGTCTCTTCCTGGGCGACCTACACAAACACAGGTCCCTAAGGCCCTTCGGACCATTTCTCTGCATGAAGAAGGAAAGGCAACGCTCTGCCCTCTCTTCGCTGCCCATGGAGATTGCCAGGCTTTCAACAGGCCTCCCGAACACAGGCCTAGCCGGGTCTCAGGTGTAATGCAAAAGGTCCCAACTGCTGAACCACTGCTGCCATGAAAAAACGCTGTGTTGATTGTTCATACTGGGAACACTTACCTGCCGTCTCTCTCTGCCAAGCAGAAGGCCGACTACAGAGGCAGCCCGACAAACGTACAATTAGCCCCTGAACGCTACCTCGGGGTTTCTGAGCTACAAGGACCATTTGGCCTATTCCCCGGGAATTACGTCCTTGAAGCCATTCGGCCCATGCAGGGCCCCCCCTTGGCGCCAGAGTTTTCTCAGGGAAGGTCCAGCGTGCTGCTTGAGTCTCTCTTGGTTGGTCAGAAACTACAGGTGCATGTGCTGGGTTCAAGTTTGATATCGGTTACCTAGAGCGAAGAGCATTACCTTCCCAGCGGGAGAGCTGAAAGTGCGGCCTCAAAGTGTCCTGCGACACAGTGTGGTTGCTCGTGTTCTCTTCACAAGTAGAATGGCTATGTGAGGGAAGGGGAGCTCTCCTAGAGAAACACCCTGTTTTCTGTACCGTGCAGGAGGCCTCCCGGCGCCCTATATACATAAAGGGAACACTATGCTGTTCCACAGGGACCCAAGTAAGGTTCAGGTAGTCCATCCACGAACTGACGCGTGCAGAGGCTTTCCACGAAACCTTAGGCCAAGTAGTGCATGAAGGTTCGTGTGCCTTTCCCTGGACCCCCGCTGCCTCAGCATGTCCCCTGGAAGAACACTGTGTACCGAGTTCTCTTCTAGGCCCCCTGAGCACCGCGCCGCGACCAAAGCCCTCCGGATCATCTCTTTGCATGCCGAGTGAGAGGCAACACACTCTTTTCTTTGTTGGATAGCTAGATAGCCAAGACATTCAAAAGTGCTCCCCGAACAGAGGTGTAGAAGGTCGTAGGTGTAATGCCTAATGTCTCCCTCAGTGCTGCCGCTGAGGAGCAAGGAGAAAGCCGGTGCGTAGAGTTCTTTCTGGGTGTACTTAGCTACCGGCTCTTTCTGGCGAGCAGTAGCTCGACTTTAGGTGCAGTCTGGAAAATGGACGGTTTCCCCCTGCACACTGCTAGGCTTTTGGCAGCGGCAGGGACACCTAACTCACTCGACCTTGCCCCTCTAATATTTCCTGCCATTCGCACGGTGCGCCACAGCCCGGCTACAAAGTGATTCAGAGGAGGTGCCACAGTCCTCCTTGTGTCCCTTTCGGTGCGGGAGAACCTATACGTAGGTGAGCGGTGTTCAACTTTGAGATTGGGACCTTCAGAGCACTGTAGTACCTCCCAGCTGGCAAGAAGGATGGTTCAACGTGAAAGCTGCCTGGAATACAGTGCTCTGTCAGCCCACGCTTGCATGCTGCCATGTCTTTGGAAGGAAAGTGGGCTTTTCTTGAGAGACATAGTGTGTTTCCACTGCCACTCCTGAGGCATCCCAGGGTCGCCTGTCCATAAAAGGAAAACTACGCTGAGCGCCAAGCTGAAGGCAAGGTCCGGGAATTGCATCCACAGCGCCAGGCAGGCATGCAGCATTTCCCAGGAAGCCTCACTCAAAGCAGTGGCTAAGCGCTAGTGTGCTTTTCAGGACTCCGGGGACTCCCGCGTCCTCACCACGTCTCATGGAAACACAGTGTGTACCGGATGCCACTTCTTAGGCGACCTACCAACATACAGGGAACTAGGCCCTTCGGATCATCTCTTGGAATGAAGAGTGAAAGGCGAAACCCCGCTCTCTTGGTCGCCCAGTTGGATTGCCAGTCTGTCACAAGTCCTCCCGAGCACAGGTCTAGCAGGTCTTAGGTGTACTGCAAGTGGTCCCCGCTGCTGAACCAGAACTGCAATGGAAGAAACCCTCTGCTTGCTCTTCCTCCTGGGAAGGCCAACCTGCCCTCGCTCGCCAAGCAGACAGTCGACTCTAGATGCAGCCTGACCTACGGACTTGTTGCCCCTGCAACACTGCCTAAGCTTTTGTAAGGGAAAAGGACGCTTTGGCCTGACCCAAGGAATTATGTCGGTCACGCCACTCAGCCCAAGCAGAACTCCCTTCGTGCCAAAGTTTTATCAGGGAAGGTCCAGGGTGCTGCGTGAGTCTCTTCTCGTGGCTCAGAAACTACGCGTACATGGGCTGTGCCAAGTCTGGCATAGGGACCTAAGGAGGGAAGCGTTATTTTCCCAACGGGAAAGCAGGCCACCTGCGGCCTCAAACTTAAGTGAAGACCAATGCTGTTGCCCGTCATCTCTTCACAGTGGCAATGCCGACTGAGGGAAAGGCAGCTTTCCTCGATTAACACAGTGTTCCCTATTCGTGGCAGGAGGCCTCCGGCAGCCCTCTTCACATAACGGGAAAACCAGACCTGTCCCCCACCCCCCCCCCAGGCGCAACGTAATGTCCGGGTTTCCATCCACGGGTGGCCGTGTACTCACGATTTCCATGACCCCGGTAGGGAAAGTAGGGCATTAAGGCCAGTGTGCCCTTCCCAGGACTCCCGACGCCTCACCATGTCCCTTGGAAGAACGCTGTGTGCTCAGTGACTCTTCTTGGCCGACTGAGCACCGTGCCGCTACCTGGGTACTCCGGATCGGCTCTTTGAGTGCACTGTGAAAGGCAAGGCAGGGTTCTCTTCGTTGGACAAATCTTTCCAATGTGCCCCGACCAGAGTTCTGGAAAGTCCTCGGTGTAATGCCAGTGGCTCTCAGGGCTGACCCTGAGCTGCAGTGAAACAACTCTGTGCTTCGTGTTCCTTCTCGCTTTACACACCTGCCGTCTCTCTCTGCCAAGCCGAAACAAGACTTTTAGATGCAGCCTGGAAAATCCACAGTTTCCTCCTGAGCCCTGCTAGTCTTTTGGCAGGTTCAAGGCCACCTAGGCCTCCCTAGCGCCTTAAATCGCTTAGGTCATTCGCACAGTGCAAATCTCCCTGCCTAAATAAAACATTATTCTGAGAAGGTAGCACAGGGCTTCTTGTGCCTCTTTTGGTTCTTCAGAAACGACACGTACGTGGGCTGGGTTCCACTCTGATACTGGGACCTTAGGAGAAACGGAGGAATTCCCTAGTTGAACGAGGAATCCTCGTAGCCTCCAAGGTGCCTACATACAGCGTTCTGCGAGTCCTTCCTTGCGTGCTGGAATGGGTCTCAAAGGAAAGGGTGCTTTACAGGAAAGACAAAAGGTGTTTCCACTTCCTTGCCTGAGGCCTGCCAGAGCCCCCTTTACATAAAGGGCGAGCTACACGGATCACTAAGATCAAAACAAAGTCCAGGATGGCATCCGCAATGCTGGCAGGCATGCAGCATTTGCCCAGAAGCCTTAGCCATGGCGGTGGCTTAACGCTAGTGTGCCGTTCAGGACTCCTAGGACTCCTGGGTCCTCACCACCTGGGCGTGGAAAAACACTGTGTACCCAATGTCTCTTCCTGGGCGACCTACCCAAACACAGGTCCCTAAGGCCCTTCGGACCATTTCTCTGCATGAAGAAGGAAAGGCAACGCTCTGCCCTCTCTTCGCTGCCCATGGAGATTGCCAGGCTTTCAACAGGCCTCCCGAACACAGGCCTAGCCGGGTCTCAGGTGTAATGCAAAAGGTCCCCACTGCTGAACCACTGCTGCCATGAAAAAACGCTGTGTTGATTGTTCATACTGGGAACACTTACCTGCCGTCTCTCTCTGCCAAGCAGAAGGCCGACTACAGAGGCAGCCCGACAAACGTACAATTTGCCCCTGAACGCTACCTCGGGGTTTCTGAGCTACAAGGACCATTTGGCCTATTCCCCGGGAATTACGTCCTTGAAGCCATTCGGCCCATGCAGGGCCCCCGCTTGGCGCCAGAGTTTTCTCAGGGAAGGTCCAGCGTGCTGCTTGAGTCTCTCTTGGTTGGTCAGAAACTACAGGTGCATGTGCTGGGTTCAAGTTTGATATCGGTTACCTAGAGCGAAGAGCATTACCTTCCCAGCGGGAGAGCTGAAAGTGCGGCCTCAAAGTGTCCTGCGACACAGTGTGGTTGCTCGTGTTCTCTTCACAAGTAGAATGGCTATGTGAGGGAAGGGGAGCTCTCCTAGAGAAACACTCTGTTTTCTGTACCGTGCAGGAGGCCTCCCGGCGCCCTATATACATAAAGGGAACACTATGCTGTTCCACAGAGACCCAAGTAAGGTTCAGGTAGTCCATCCACGAACTGACGCGTGCAGAGGCTTTCCACGAAACCTTAGGCCAAGTAGTGCATGAAGGTTCGTGTGCCTTTCCCTGGACCCCCGCTGCCTCAGCATGTCCCCTGGAAGAACACTGTGTACCGAGTTCTCTTCTAGGCCCCCTGAGCACCGCGCCGCGACCAAAGCCCTCCGGATCATCTCTTTGCATGCCGAGTGAGAGGCAACACACTCTTTTCTTTGTTGGATAGCTAGATAGCCAAGACATTCAAAAGTGCTCCCCGAACAGAGGTGTAGAAGGTCGTAGGTGTAATGCCTAATGTCTCTCTCAGTGCTGCCGCTGAGGATCAAGGAGAAAGCCGGTGCGTAGAGTTCTTTCTGGGTGTACTTAGCTACCGGCTCTTTCTGGCGAGCAGTAGCTCGACTTTAGGTGCAGTCTGGAAAATGGACTGTTTCCCCCTGCACACTGCTAGGCTTTTGGCAGCGGCAGGGACACCTAACTCACTCGACCTTGCCCCTCTAATATTTCATGCCATTGGCACGGTGCGCCACAGCCCGGCTACAAAGTGATTCAGAGGAGGTGCCACAGTCCTCCTTGTGTCCCTTTCGGTGCGGGAGAACCTATACGTAGGTGAGCGGTGTTCAACTTTGAGATTGGGACCTTCAGAGCACTGTAGTACCTCCCAGCTGGAAAGAAGGATGGTTCAACGTGAAAGCTGCCTGGAATACAGTGCTCTGTCAGCCCACGCTTGCATGCTGCCATGTCTTTGGAAGGAAAGTGGGCTTTTCTTGAGAGACATAGTGTGTTTCCACTGCCACTCCTGAGGCATCCCAGGGTCGCCTGTCCATAAAAGGAAAACTACGCTGAGCGCCAAGCTGAAGGCAAGGTCCGGGAATTGCATCCACAGCGCCAGGCAGGCATGCAGCATTTCCCAGGAAGCCTCACTCAAAGCAGTGGCTAAGCGCTAGTGTGCTTTTCAGGACTCCGGGGACTCCCGCGTCCTCACCACGTCTCATGGAAACACAGTGTGTACCGGATGCCACTTCTTAGGCGACCTACCAACATACAGGGACCTAGGCCCTTCGGATCATCTCTTGGAATGAAGAGTGAAAGGCGAAACCCCGCTCTCTTGGTCGCCCAGTTGGATTGCCAGTCTGTCACAAGTCCTCCCGAGCACAGGTCTAGCAGGTCTTAGGTGTACTGCAAGTGGTCCCCGCTGCTGAACCAGAACTGCAATGGAAGAAACCCTCTGCTTGCTCTTCCTCCTGGGAAGGCCAACCTGCCCTCGCTCGCCAAGCAGACAGTCGACTCTAGATGCAGCCTGACCTACGGACTTGTTGCCCCTGCAACACTGCCTAAGCTTTTGTAAGGGAAAAGGACGCTTTGGCCTGACCCAAGGAATTATGTCGGTCACGCCACTCAGCCCAAGCAGAACTCCCTTCGTGCCAAAGTTTTATCAGGGAAGGTCCAGGGTGCTGCGTGAGTCTCTTCTCGTGGCTCAGAAACTACGCGTACATGGGCTGTGCCAAGTCTGGCATAGGGACCTAAGGAGGGAAGCGTTATTTTCCCAACGGGAAAGCAGGCCACCTGCGGCCTCAAACTTAAGTGAAGACCAATGCTGTTGCCCGTCATCTCTTCACAGTGGCAATGCCGACTGAGGGAAAGGCAGCTTTCCTCGATTAACACAGTGTTCCCTATTCGTGGCAGGAGGCCTCCGGCAGCCCTCTTCACATAACGGGAAAACCAGACCTGTCCCCCACCCCCCCCCCAGGCGCAACGTAATGTCCGGGTTTCCATCCACGGGTGGCCGTGTACTCACGATTTCCATGACCCCGGTAGGGAAAGTAGGGCATTAAGGCCAGTGTGCCCTTCCCAGGACTCCCGACGCCTCACCATGTCCCTTGGAAGAACGCTGTGTGCTCAGTGACTCTTCTTGGCCGACTGAGCACCGTGCCGCTACCTGGGTACTCCGGATCGGCTCTTTGAGTGCACTGTGAAAGGCAAGGCAGGGTTCTCTTCGTTGGACAAATCTTTCCAATGTGCCCCGACCAGAGTTCTGGAAAGTCCTCGGTGTAATGCCAGTGGCTCTCAGGGCTGACCCTGAGCTGCAGTGAAACAACTCTGTGCTTCGTGTTCCTTCTCGCTTTACACACCTGCCGTCTCTCTCTGCCAAGCCGAAACAAGACTTTTAGATGCAGCCTGGAAAATCCACAGTTTCCTCCTGAGCCCTGCTAGTCTTTTGGCAGGTTCAAGGCCACCTAGGCCTCCCTAGCGCCTTAAATCGCTTAGGTCATTCGCACAGTGCAAATCTCCCTGCCTAAATAAAACATTATTCTGAGAAGGTAGCACAGGGCTTCTTGTGCCTCTTTTGGTTCTTCAGAAACGACACGTACGTGGGCTGGGTTCCACTCTGATACTGGGACCTTAGGAGAAACGGAGGAATTCCCTAGTTGAACGAGGAATCCTCGTAGCCTCCAAGGTGCCTACATACAGCGTTCTGCGAGTCCTTCCTTGCGTGCTGGAATGGGTCTCAAAGGAAAGGGTGCTTTACAGGAAAGACAAAAGGTGTTTCCACTTCCTTGCCTGAGGCCTGCCAGAGCCCCCTTTACATAAAGGGCGAGCTACACGGATCACGAAGATCCAAACAAAGTCCAGGACGGCATCCGCAATGCTGGCAGGCATGCAGCATTTGCCCAGAAGCCTTAGCCATGGCGGTGGCTTAACGCTAGTGTGCCGTTCAGGACTCCTAGGACTCCTGGGTCCTCACCACCTGGGCGTGGAAAAACACTGTGTACCCAATGTCTCTTCCTGGGCGACCTACCCAAACACAGGTCCCTAAGGCCCTTCGGACCATTTCTCTGCATGAAGAAGGAAAGGCAACGCTCTGCCCTCTCTTCGCTGCCCATGGAGATTGCCAGGCTTTCAACAGGCCTCCCGAACACAGGCCTAGCCGGGTCTCAGGTGTAATGCAAAAGGTCCCCACTGCTGAACCACTGCTGCCATGAAAAAACGCTGTGTTGATTGTTCATACTGGGAACACTTACCTGCCGTCTCTCTCTGCCAAGCAGAAGGCCGACTACAGAGGCAGCCCGACAAACGTACAATTTGCCCCTGAACGCTACCTCGGGGTTTCTGAGCTACAAGGACCATTTGGCCTATTCCCCGGGAATTACGTCCTTGAAGCCATTCGGCCCATGCAGGGCCCCCGCTTGGCGCCAGAGTTTTCTCAGGGAAGGTCCAGCGTGCTGCTTGAGTCTCTCTTGGTTGGTCAGAAACTACAGGTGCATGTGCTGGGTTCAAGTTTGATATCGGTTACCTAGAGCGAAGAGCATTACCTTCCCAGCGGGAGAGCTGAAAGTGCGGCCTCAAAGTGTCCTGCGACACAGTGTGGTTGCTCGTGTTCTCTTCACAAGTAGAATGGCTATGTGAGGGAAGGGGAGCTCTCCTAGAGAAACACTCTGTTTTCTGTACCGTGCAGGAGGCCTCCCGGCGCCCTATATACATAAAGGGAACACTATGCTGTTCCACAGGGACCCAAGTAAGGTTCAGGTAGTCCATCCACGAACTGACGCGTGCAGAGGCTTTCCACGAAACCTTAGGCCAAGTAGTGCATGAAGGTTCGTGTGCCTTTCCCTGGACCCCCGCTGCCTCAGCATGTCCCCTGGAAGAACACTGTGTACCGAGTTCTCTTCTAGGCCCCCTGAGCACCGCGCCGCGACCAAAGCCCTCCGGATCATCTCTTTGCATGCCGAGTGAGAGGCAACACACTCTTTTCTTTGTTGGATAGCTAGATAGCCAAGACATTCAAAAGTGCTCCCCGAACAGAGGTGTAGAAGGTCGTAGGTGTAATGCCTAATGTCTCTCTCAGTGCTGCCGCTGAGGAGCAAGGAGAAAGCCGGTGCGTAGAGTTCTTTCTGGGTGTACTTAGCTACCGGCTCTTTCTGGCGAGCAGTAGCTCGACTTTAGGTGCAGTCTGGAAAATGGACGGTTTCCCCCTGCACACTGCTAGGCTTTTGGCAGCGGCAGGGACACCTAACTCACTCGACCTTGCCCCTCTAATATTTCCTGCCATTCGCACGGTGCGCCACAGCCCGGCTACAAAGTGATTCAGAGGAGGTGCCACAGTCCTCCTTGTGTCCCTTTCGGTGCGGGAGAACCTATACGTAGGTGAGCGGTGTTCAACTTTGAGATTGGGACCTTCAGAGCACTGTAGTACCTCCCAGCTGGCAAGAAGGATGGTTCAACGTGAAAGCTGCCTGGAATACAGTGCTCTGTCAGCCCACGCTTGCATGCTGCCATGTCTTTGGAAGGAAAGTGGGCTTTTCTTGAGACACATAGTGTGTTTCCACTGCCACTCCTGAGGCATCCCAGGGTCGCCTGTCCATAAAAGGAAAACTACGCTGAGCGCCAAGCTGAAGGCAAGGTCCGGGAATTGCATCCACAGCGCCAGGCAGGCATGCAGCATTTCCCAGGAAGCCTCACTCAAAGCAGTGGCTAAGCGCTAGTGTGCTTTTCAGGACTCCGGGGACTCCCGCGTCCTCACCACGTCTCATGGAAACACAGTGTGTACCGGATGCCACTTCTTAGGCGACCTACCAACATACAGGGACCTAGGCCCTTCGGATCATCTCTTGGAATGAAGAGTGAAAGGCGAAACCCCGCTCTCTTGGTCGCCCAGTTGGATTGCCAGTCTGTCACAAGTCCTCCCGAGCACAGGTCTAGCAGGTCTTAGGTGTACTGCAAGTGGTCCCCGCTGCTGAACCAGAACTGCAATGGAAGAAACCCTCTGCTTGCTCTTCCTCCTGGGAACGCCAACCTGCCCTCGCTCGCCAAGCAGACAGTCGACTCTAGATGCAGCCTGACCTACGGACTTGTTGCCCCTGCAACACTGCCTAAGCTTTTGTAAGGGAAAAGGACGCTTTGGCCTGACCCAAGGAATTATGTCGGTCACGCCACTCAGCCCAAGCAGAACTCCCTTCGTGCCAAAGTTTTATCAGGGAAGGTCCAGGGTGCTGCGTGAGTCTCTTCTCGTGGCTCAGAAACTACGCGTACATGGGCTGTGCCAAGTCTGGCATAGGGACCTAAGGAGGGAAGCGTTATTTTCCCAACGGGAAAGCAGGCCACCTGCGGCCTCAAACTTAAGTGAAGACCAATGCTGTTGCCCGTCATCTCTTCACAGTGGCAATGCCGACTGAGGGAAAGGCAGCTTTCCTCGATTAACACAGTGTTCCCTATTCGTGGCAGGAGGCCTCCGGCAGCCCTCTTCACATAACGGGAAAACCAGACCTGTCCCCCACCCCCCCCCCCCAGGCGCAACGTAATGTCCGGGTTTCCATCCACGGGTGGCCGTGTACTCACGATTTCCATGACCCCGGTAGGGAAAGTAGGGCATTAAGGCCAGTGTGCCCTTCCCAGGACTCCCGCCGCCTCACCATGTCCCTTGGAAGAACGCTGTGTGCTCAGTGACTCTTCTTGGCCGACTGAGCACCGTGCCGCTACCTGGGTACTCCGGATCGGCTCTTTGAGTGCACTGTGAAAGGCAAGGCAGGGTTCTCTTCGTTGGATCGATAGACTGACAAATCTTTCCAATGTGACCCGACCAGAGTTCTGGAAAGTCCTCGGTGTAATGCCAGTGGCTCTCAGGGCTGACCCTGAGCTGCAGTGAAACAACTCTGTGCTTCGTGTTCCTTCTCGCTTTACACACCTGCCGTCTCTCTCTGCCAAGCCGAAACAAGACTTTTAGATGCAGCCTGGAAAATCCACAGTTTCCTCCTGAGCCCTGCTAGTCTTTTGGCAGGTTCAAGGACACCTAGGCCTCCCTAGCGCCTTAAATCGCTTAGGTCATTCGCACAGTGCAAATCTCCCTGCCTAAATAAAACATTATTCTGAGAAGGTAGCACAGGGCTTCTTGTGCCTCTTTTGGTTCTTCAGAAACGACACGTACGTGGGCTGGGTTCCACTCTGATACTGGGACCTTAGGAGAAAAGGAGGAATTCCCTAGTTGAACGAGGAATCCTCGTAGCCTCCAAGGTGCCTACATACAGCGTTCTGCGAGTCCTTCCTTGCGTGCTGGAATGGGTCTCAAAGGAAAGGGTGCTTTACAGGAAAGACAAAAGGTGTTTCCACTTCCTTGCCTGAGGCCTGCCAGAGCCCCCTTTACATAAAGGGCGAGCTACACGGATCACGAAGATCCAAACAAAGTCCAGGACGGCATCCGCAATGCTGGCAGGCATGCAGCATTTGCCCAGAAGCCTTAGCCATGGCGGTGGCTTAACGCTAGTGTGCCGTTCAGGACTCCTAGGACTCCTGGGTCCTCACCACCTGGGCGTGGAAAAACACTGTGTACCCAATGTCTCTTCCTGGGCGACCTACCCAAACACAGGTCCCTAAGGCCCTTCGGACCATTTCTCTGCATGAAGAAGGAAAGGCAACGCTCTGCCCTCTCTTCGCTGCCCATGGAGATTGCCAGGCTTTCAACAGGCCTCCCGAACACAGGCCTAGCCGGGTCTCAGGTGTAATGCAAAAGGTCCCCACTGCTGAACCACTGCTGCCATGAAAAAACGCTGTGTTGATTGTTCATACTGGGAACACTTACCTGCCGTCTCTCTCTGCCAAGCAGAAGGCCGACTACAGAGGCAGCCCGACAAACGTACAATTAGCCCCTGAACGCTACCTCGGGGTTTCTGAGCTACAAGGACCATTTGGCCTATTCCCCGGGAATTACGTCCTTGAAGCCATTCGGCCCATGCAGGGCCCCCCCTTGGCGCCAGAGTTTTCTCAGGGAAGGTCCAGCGTGCTGCTTGAGTCTCTCTTGGTTGGTCAGAAACTACAGGTGCATGTGCTGGGTTCAAGTTTGATATCGGTTACCTAGAGCGAAGAGCATTACCTTCCCAGCGGGAGAGCTGAAAGTGCGGCCTCAAAGTGTCCTGCGACACAGTGTGGTTGCTCGTGTTCTCTTCACAAGTAGAATGGCTATGTGAGGGAAGGGGAGCTCTCCTAGAGAAACACCCTGTTTTCTGTACCGTGCAGGAGGCCTCCCGGCGCCCTATATACATAAAGGGAACACTATGCTGTTCCACAGGGACCCAAGTAAGGTTCAGGTAGTCCATCCACGAACTGACGCGTGCAGAGGCTTTCCACGAAACCTTAGGCCAAGTAGTGCATGAAGGTTCGTGTGCCTTTCCCTGGACCCCGGCTGCCTCAGCATGTCCCCTGGAAGAACACTGTGTACCGAGTTCTCTTCTAGGCCCCCTGAGCACCGCGCCGCGACCAAAGCCCTCCGGATCATCTCTTTGCATGCCGAGTGAGAGGCAACACACTCTTTTCTTTGTTGGATAGCTAGATAGCCAAGACATTCAAAAGTGCTCCCCGAACAGAGGTGTAGAAGGTCGTAGGTGTAATGCCTAATGTCTCCCTCAGTGCTGCCGCTGAGGAGCAAGGAGAAAGCCGGTGCGTAGAGTTCTTTCTGGGTGTACTTAGCTACCGGCTCTTTCTGGCGAGCAGTAGCTCGACTTTAGGTGCAGTCTGGAAAATGGACGGTTTCCCCCTGCACACTGCTAGGCTTTTGGCAGCGGCAGGGACACCTAACTCACTCGACCTTGCCCCTCTAATATTTCCTGCCATTCGCACGGTGCGCCACAGCCCGGCTACAAAGTGATTCAGAGGAGGTGCCACAGTCCTCCTTGTGTCCCTTTCGGTGCGGGAGAACCTATACGTAGGTGAGCGGTGTTCAACTTTGAGATTGGGACCTTCAGAGCACTGTAGTACCTCCCAGCTGGCAAGAAGGATGGTTCAACGTGAAAGCTGCCTGGAATACAGTGCTCTGTCAGCCCACGCTTGCATGCTGCCATGTCTTTGGAAGGAAAGTGGGCTTTTCTTGAGAGACATAGTGTGTTTCCACTGCCACTCCTGAGGCATCCCAGGGTCGCCTGTCCATAAAAGGAAAACTACGCTGATCGCCAAGCTGAAGGCAAGGTCCGGGAATTGCATCCACAGCGCCAGGCAGGCATGCAGCATTTCCCAGGAAGCCTCACTCAAAGCAGTGGCTAAGCGCTAGTGTGCTTTTCAGGACTCCGGGGACTCCCGCGTCCTCACCACGTCTCATGGAAACACAGTGTGTACCGGATGCCACTTCTTAGGCGACCTACCAACATACAGGGACCTAGGCCCTTCGGATCATCTCTTGGAATGAAGAGTGAAAGGCGAAACCCCGCTCTCTTGGTCGCCCAGTTGGATTGCCAGTCTGTCACAAGTCCTCCCGAGCACAGGTCTAGCAGGTCTTAGGTGTACTGCAAGTGGTCCCCGCTGCTGAACCAGAACTGCAATGGAAGAAACCCTCTGCTTGCTCTTCCTCCTGGGAACGCCAACCTGCCCTCGCTCGCCAAGCAGACAGTCGACTCTAGATGCAGCCTGACCTACGGACTTGTTGCCCCTGCAACACTGCCTAAGCTTTTGTAAGGGAAAAGGACGCTTTGGCCTGACCCAAGGAATTATGTCGGTCACGCCACTCAGCCCAAGCAGAACTCCCTTCGTGCCAAAGTTTTATCAGGGAAGGTCCAGGGTGCTGCGTGAGTCTCTTCTCGTGGCTCAGAAACTACGCGTACATGGGCTGTGCCAAGTCTGGCATAGGGACCTAAGGAGGGAAGCGTTATTTTCCCAACGGGAAAGCAGGCCACCTGCCACCTCAAACTTAAGTGAAGACCAATGCTGTTGCCCGTCATCTCTTCACAGTGGCAATGCCGACTGAGGGAAAGGCAGCTTTCCTCGATTAACACAGTGTTCCCTATTCGTGGCAGGAGGCCTCCGGCAGCCCTCTTCACATAACGGGAAAACCAGACCTGTCCCCCACCCCCCCCCAGGCGCAACGTAATGTCCGGGTTTCCATCCACGGGTGGCCGTGTACTCACGATTTCCATGACCCCGGTAGGGAAAGTAGGGCATTAAGGCCAGTGTGCCCTTCCCAGGACTCCCGCCGCCTCACCATGTCCCTTGGAAGAACGCTGTGTGCTCAGTGACTCTTCTTGGCCGACTGAGCACCGTGCCGCTACCTGGGTACTCCGGATCGGCTCTTTGAGTGCACTGTGAAAGGCAAGGCAGTGTTCTCTTCGTTGGATCGATAGACTGACAAATCTTTCCAATGTGACCCGACCAGAGTTCTGGAAAGTCCTCGGTGTAATGCCAGTGGCTCTCAGGGCTGACCCTGAGCTGCAGTGAAACAACTCTGTGCTTCGTGTTCCTTCTCGCTTTACACACCTGCCGTCTCTCTCTGCCAAGCCGAAACAAGACTTTTAGATGCAGCCTGGAAAATCCACAGTTTCCTCCTGAGCCCTGCTAGTCTTTTGGCAGGTTCAAGGCCACCTAGGCCTCCCTAGCGCCTTAAATCGCTTAGGTCATTCGCACAGTGCAAATCTCCCTGCCTAAATAAAACATTATTCTGAGAAGGTAGCACAGGGCTTCTTGTGCCTCTTTTGGTTCTTCAGAAACGACACGTACGTGGGCTGGGTTCCACTCTGATACTGGGACCTTAGGAGAAAAGGAGGAATTCCCTAGTTGAACGAGGAATCCTCGTAGCCTCCAAGGTGCCTACATACAGCGTTCTGCGAGTCCTTCCTTGCGTGCTGGAATGGGTCTCAAAGGAAAGGGTGCTTTACAGGAAAGACAAAAGGTGTTTCCACTTCCTTGCCTGAGGCCTGCCAGAGCCCCCTTTACATAAAGGGCGAGCTACACGGATCACTAAGATCAAAACAAAGTCCAGGATGGCATCCGCAATGCTGGCAGGCATGCAGCATTTGCCCAGAAGCCTTAGCCATGGCGGTGGCTTAACGCTAGTGTGCCGTTCAGGACTCCTAGGACTCCTGGGTCCTCACCACCTGGGCGTGGAAAAACACTGTGTACCCAATGTCTCTTCCTGGGCGACCTACCCAAACACAGGTCCCTAAGGCCCTTCGGACCATTTCTCTGCATGAAGAAGGAAAGGCAACGCTCTGCCCTCTCTTCGCTGCCCATGGAGATTGCCAGGCTTTCAACAGGCCTCCCGAACACAGGCCTAGCCGGGTCTCAGGTGTAATGCAAAAGGTCCCCACTGCTGAACCACTGCTGCCATGAAAAAACGCTGTGTTGATTGTTCATACTGGGAACACTTACCTGCCGTCTCTCTCTGCCAAGCAGAAGGCCGACTACAGAGGCAGCCCGACAAACGTACAATTTGCCCCTGAACGCTACCTCGGGGTTTCTGAGCTACAAGGACCATTTGGCCTATTCCCCGGGAATTACGTCCTTGAAGCCATTCGGCCCATGCAGGGCCCCCGCTTGGCGCCAGAGTTTTCTCAGGGAAGGTCCAGCGTGCTGCTTGAGTCTCTCTTGGTTGGTCAGAAACTACAGGTGCATGTGCTGGGTTCAAGTTTGATATCGGTTACCTAGAGCGAAGAGCATTACCTTCCCAGCGGGAGAGCTGAAAGTGCGGCCTCAAAGTGTCCTGCGACACAGTGTGGTTGCTCGTGTTCTCTTCACAAGTAGAATGGCTATGTGAGGGAAGGGGAGCTCTCCTAGAGAAACACTCTGTTTTCTGTACCGTGCAGGAGGCCTCCCGGCGCCCTATATACATAAAGGGAACACTATGCTGTTCCACAGGGACCCAAGTAAGGTTCAGGTAGTCCATCCACGAACTGACGCGTGCAGAGGCTTTCCACGAAACCTTAGGCCAAGTAGTGCATGAAGGTTCGTGTGCCTTTCCCTGGACCCCCGCTGCCTCAGCATGTCCCCTGGAAGAACACTGTGTACCGAGTTCTCTTCTAGGCCCCCTGAGCACCGCGCCACGACCAAAGCCCTCCGGATCATCTCTTTGCATGCCGAGTGAGAGGCAACACACTCTTTTCTTTGTTGGATAGCTAGATAGCCAAGACATTCAAAAGTGCTCCCCGAACAGAGGTGTAGAAGGTCGTAGGTGTAATGCCTAATGTCTCTCTCAGTGCTGCCGCTGAGGAGCAAGGAGAAAGCCGGTGCGTAGAGTTCTTTCTGGGTGTACTTAGCTACCGGCTCTTTCTGGCGAGCAGTAGCTCGACTTTAGGTGCAGTCTGGAAAATGGACGGTTTCCCCCTGCACACTGCTAGGCTTTTGGCAGCGGCAGGGACACCTAACTCACTCGACCTTGCCCCTCTAATATTTCATGCCATTGGCACGGTGCGCCACAGCCCGGCTACAAAGTGATTCAGAGGAGGTGCCACAGTCCTCCTTGTGTCCCTTTCGGTGCGGGAGAACCTATACGTAGGTGAGCGGTGTTCAACTTTGAGATTGGGACCTTCAGAGCACTGTAGTACCTCCCAGCTGGAAAGAAAGATGGTTCAACGTGAAAGCTGCCTGGAATACAGTGCTCTGTCAGCCCACGCTTGCATGCTGCCATGTCTTTGGAAGGAAAGTGGGCTTTTCTTGAGAGACATAGTGTGTTTCCACTGCCACTCCTGAGGCATCCCAGGGTCGCCTGTCCATAAAAGGAAAACTACGCTGAGCGCCAAGCTGAAGGCAAGGTCCGGGAATTGCATCCACAGCGCCAGGCAGGCATGCAGCATTTCCCAGGAAGCCTCACTCAAAGCAGTGGCTAAGCGCTAGTGTGCTTTTCAGGACTCCGGGGACTCCCGCGTCCTCACCACGTCTCATGGAAACACAGTGTGTACCGGATGCCACTTCTTAGGCGACCTACCAACATACAGGGACCTAGGCCCTTCGGATCATCTCTTGGAATGAAGAGTGAAAGGCGAAACCCCGCTCTCTTGGTCGCCCAGTTGGATTGCCAGTCTGTCACAAGTCCTCCCGAGCACAGGTCTAGCAGGTCTTAGGTGTACTGCAAGTGGTCCCCGCTGCTGAACCAGAACTGCAATGGAAGAAACCCTCTGCTTGCTCTTCCTCCTGGGAACGCCAACCTGCCCTCGCTCGCCAAGCAGACAGTCGACTCTAGATGCAGCCTGACCTACGGACTTGTTGCCCCTGCAACACTGCCTAAGCTTTTGTAAGGGAAAAGGACGCTTTGGCCTGACCCAAGGAATTATGTCGGTCACGCCACTCAGCCCAAGCAGAACTCCCTTCGTGCCAAAGTTTTATCAGGGAAGGTCCAGGGTGCTGCGTGAGTCTCTTCTCGTGGCTCAGAAACTACGCGTACATGGGCTGTGCCAAGTCTGGCATAGGGACCTAAGGAGGGAAGCGTTATTTTCCCAACGGGAAAGCAGGCCACCTGCCGCCTCAAACTTAAGTGAAGACCAATGCTGTTGCCCGTCATCTCTTCACAGTGGCAATGCCGACTGAGGGAAAGGCAGCTTTCCTCGATTAACACAGTGTTCCCTATTCGTGGCAGGAGGCCTCTGGCAGCCCTCTTCACATAACGGGAAAACCAGACCTGTCCCCCACCCCCCCCCCCAGGCGCAACGTAATGTCCGGGTTTCCATCCACGGGTGGCCGTGTACTCACGATTTCCATGACCCCGGTAGGGAAAGTAGGGCATTAAGGCCAGTGTGCCCTTCCCAGGACTCCCGCCGCCTCACCATGTCCCTTGGAAGAACGCTGTGTGCTCAGTGACTCTTCTTGGCCGACTGAGCACCGTGCCGCTACCTGGGTACTCCGGATCGGCTCTTTGAGTGCACTGTGAAAGGCAAGGCAGGGTTCTCTTCATTGGACAAATCTTTCCAATGTGCCCCGACCAGAGTTCTGGAAAGTCCTCGGTGTAATGCCAGTGGCTCTCAGGGCTGACCCTGAGCTGCAGTGAAACAACTCTGTGCTTCGTGTTCCTTCTCGCTTTACACACCTGCCGTCTCTCTCTGCCAAGCCGAAACACGACTTTTAGATGCAGCCTGGAAAATCCACAGTTTCCTCCTGAGCCCTGCTAGTCTTTTGGCAGGTTCAAGGCCACCTAGGCCTCCCTAGCGCCTTAAATCGCTTAGGTCATTCGCACAGTGCAAATCTCCCTGCCTAAATAAAACATTATTCTGAGAAGGTAGCACAGGGCTTCTTGTGCCTCTTTTGGTTCTTCAGAAACGACACGTACGTGGGCTGGGTTCCACTCTGATACTGGGACCTTAGGAGAAACGGAGGAATTCCCTAGTTGAACGAGGAATCCTCGTAGCCTCCAAGGTGCCTACATACAGCGTTCTGCGAGTCCTTCCTTGCGTGCTGGAATGGGTCTCAAAGGAAAGGGTGCTTTACAGGAAAGACAAAAGGTGTTTCCACTTCCTTGCCTGAGGCCTGCCAGAGCCCCCTTTACATAAAGGGCGAGCTACACGGATCACGAAGATCCAAACAAAGTCCAGGACGGCATCCGCAATGCTGGCAGGCATGCAGCATTTGCCCAGAAGCCTTAGCCATGGCGGTGGCTTAACGCTAGTGTGCCGTTCAGGACTCCTAGGACTCCTGGGTCCTCACCACCTGGGCGTGGAAAAACACTGTGTACCCAATGTCTCTTCCTGGGCGACCTACCCAAACACAGGTCCCTAAGGCCCTTCGGACCATTTCTCTGCATGAAGAAGGAAAGGCAACGCTCTGCCCTCTCTTCGCTGCCCATGGAGATTGCCAGGCTTTCAACAGGCCTCCCGAACACAGGCCTAGCCGGGTCTCAGGTGTAATGCAAAAGGTCCCCACTGCTGAACCACTGCTGCCATGAAAAAACGCTGTGTTGATTGTTCATACTGGGAACACTTACCTGCCGTCTCTCTCTGCCAAGCAGAAGGCCGACTACAGAGGCAGCCCGACAAACGTACAATTTGCCCCTGAACGCTACCTCGGGGTTTCTGAGCTACAAGGACCATTTGGCCTATTCCCCGGGAATTACGTCCTTGAAGCCATTCGGCCCATGCAGGGCCCCCGCTTGGCGCCAGAGTTTTCTCAGGGAAGGTCCAGCGTGCTGCTTGAGTCTCTCTTGGTTGGTCAGAAACTACAGGTGCATGTGCTGGGTTCAAGTTTGATATCGGTTACCTAGAGCGAAGAGCATTACCTTCCCAGCGGGAGAGCTGAAAGTGCGGCCTCAAAGTGTCCTGCGACACAGTGTGGTTGCTCGTGTTCTCTTCACAAGTAGAATGGCTATGTGAGGGAAGGGGAGCTCTCCTAGAGAAACACTCTGTTTTCTGTACCGTGCAGGAGGCCTCCCGGCGCCCTATATACATAAAGGGAACACTATGCTGTTCCACAGGGACCCAAGTAAGGTTCAGGTAGTCCATCCACGAACTGACGCGTGCAGAGGCTTTCCACGAAACCTTAGGCCAAGTAGTGCATGAAGGTTCGTGTGCCTTTCCCTGGACCCCCGCTGCCTCAGCATGTCCCCTGGAAGAACACTGTGTACCGAGTTCTCTTCTAGGCCCCCTGAGCACCGCGCCGCGACCAAAGCCCTCCGGATCATCTCTTTGCATGCCGAGTGAGAGGCAACACACTCTTTTCTTTGTTGGATAGCTAGATAGCCAAGACATTCAAAAGTGCTCCCCGAACAGAGGTGTAGAAGGTCGTAGGTGTAATGCCTAATGTCTCTCTCAGTGCTGCCGCTGAGGAGCAAGGAGAAAGCCGGTGCGTAGAGTTCTTTCTGGGTGTACTTAGCTACCGGCTCTTTCTGGCGAGCAGTAGCTCGACTTTAGGTGCAGTCTGGAAAATGGACGGTTTCCCCCTGCACACTGCTAGGCTTTTGGCAGCGGCAGGGACACCTAACTCACTCGACCTTGCCCCTCTAATATTTCATGCCATTGGCACGGTGCGCCACAGCCCGGCTACAAAGTGATTCAGAGGAGGTGCCACAGTCCTCCTTGTGTCCCTTTCGGTGCGGGAGAACCTATACGTAGGTGAGCGGTGTTCAACTTTGAGATTGGGACCTTCAGAGCACTGTAGTACCTCCCAGCTGGCAAGAAGGATGGTTCAACGTGAAAGCTGCCTGGAATACAGTGCTCTGTCAGCCCACGCTTGCATGCTGCCATGTCTTTGGAAGGAAAGTGGGCTTTTCTTGAGAGACATAGTGTGTTTCCACTGCCACTCCTGAGGCATCCCAGGGTCGCCTGTCCATAAAAGGAAAACTACGCTGAGCGCCAAGCTGAAGGCAAGGTCCGGGAATTGCATCCACAGCGCCAGGCAGGCATGCAGCATTTCCCAGGAAGCCTCACTCAAAGCAGTGGCTAAGCGCTAGTGTGCTTTTCAGGACTCCGGGGACTCCCGCGTCCTCACCACGTCTCATGGAAACACAGTGTGTACCGGATGCCACTTCTTAGGCGACCTACCAACATACAGGGACCTAGGCCCTTCGGATCATCTCTTGGAATGAAGAGTGAAAGGCGAAACCCCGCTCTCTTGGTCGCCCAGTTGGATTGCCAGTCTGTCACAAGTCCTCCCGAGCACAGGTCTAGCAGGTCTTAGGTGTACTGCAAGTGGTCCCCGCTGCTGAACCAGAACTGCAATGGAAGAAACCCTCTGCTTGCTCTTCCTCCTGGGAACGCCAACCTGCCCTCGCTCGCCAAGCAGACAGTCGACTCTAGATGCAGCCTGACCTACGGACTTGTTGCCCCTGCAACACTGCCTAAGCTTTTGTAAGGGAAAAGGACGCTTTGGCCTGACCCAAGGAATTATGTCGGTCACGCCACTCAGCCCAAGCAGAACTCCCTTCGTGCCAAAGTTTTATCAGGGAAGGTCCAGGGTGCTGCGTGAGTCTCTTCTCGTGGCTCAGAAACTACGCGTACATGGGCTGTGCCAAGTCTGGCATAGGGACCTAAGGAGGGAAGCGTTATTTTCCCAACGGGAAAGCAGGCCACCTGCGGCCTCAAACTTAAGTGAAGACCAATGCTGTTGCCCGTCATCTCTTCACAGTGGCAATGCCGACTGAGGGAAAGGCAGCTTTCCTCGATTAACACAGTGTTCCCTATTCGTGGCAGGAGGCCTCCGGCAGCCCTCTTCACATAACGGGAAAACCAGACCTGTCCCCCACCCCCCCCCCAGGCGCAACGTAATGTCCGGGTTTCCATCCACGGGTGGCCGTGTACTCACGATTTCCATGACCCCGGTAGGGAAAGTAGGGCATTAAGGCCAGTGTGCCCTTCCCAGGACTCCCGCCGCCTCACCATGTCCCTTGGAAGAACGCTGTGTGCTCAGTGACTCTTCTTGGCCGACTGAGCACCGTGCCGCTACCTGGGTACTCCGGATCGGCTCTTTGAGTGCACTGTGAAAGGCAAGGCAGGGTTCTCTTCGTTGGATCGATAGACTGACAAATCTTTCCAATGTGACCCGACCAGAGTTCTGGAAAGTCCTCGGTGTAATGCCAGTGGCTCTCAGGGCTGACCCTGAGCTGCAGTGAAACAACTCTGTGCTTCGTGTTCCTTCTCGCTTTACACACCTGCCGTCTCTCTCTGCCAAGCCGAAACAAGACTTTTAGATGCAGCCTGGAAAATCCACAGTTTCCTCCTGAGCCCTGCTAGTCTTTTGGCAGGTTCAAGGCCACCTAGGCCTCCCTAGCGCCTTAAATCGCTTAGGTCATTCGCACAGTGCAAATCTCCCTGCCTAAATAAAACATTATTCTGAGAAGGTAGCACAGGGCTTCTTGTGCCTCTTTTGGTTCTTCAGAAACGACACGTACGTGGGCTGGGTTCCACTCTGATACTGGGACCTTAGGAGAAAAGGAGGAATTCCCTAGTTGAACGAGGAATCCTCGTAGCCTCCAAGGTGCCTACATACAGCGTTCTGCGAGTCTTTCCTTGCGTGCTGGAATGGGTCTCAAAGGAAAGGGTGCTTTACAGGAAAGACAAAAGGTGTTTCCACTTCCTTGCCTGAGGCCTGCCAGAGCCCCCTTTACATAAAGGGCGAGCTACACGGATCACGAAGATCTAAACAAAGTCCAGGACGGCATCCGCAATGCTGGCAGGCATGCAGCATTTGCCCAGAAGCCTTAGCCATGGCGGTGGCTTAACGCTAGTGTGCCGTTCAGGACTCCTAGGACTCCTGGGTCCTCACCACCTGGGCGTGGAAAAACACTGTGTACCCAATGTCTCTTCCTGGGCGACCTACCCAAACACAGGTCCCTAAGGCCCTTCGGACCATTTCTCTGCATGAAGAAGGAAAGGCAACGCTCTGCCCTCTCTTCGCTGCCCATGGAGATTGCCAGGCTTTCAACAGGCCTCCCGAACACAGGCCTAGCCGGGTCTCAGGTGTAATGCAAAAGGTCCCCACTGCTGAACCACTGCTGCCATGAAAAAACGCTGTGTTGATTGTTCATACTGGGAACACTTACCTGCCGTCTCTCTCTGCCAAGCAGAAGGCCGACTACAGAGGCAGCCCGACAAACGTACAATTAGCCCCTGAACGCTACCTCGGGGTTTCTGAGCTACAAGGACCATTTGGCCTATTCCCCGGGAATTACGTCCTTGAAGCCATTCGGCCCATGCAGGGCCCCCCCTTGGCGCCAGAGTTTTCTCAGGGAAGGTCCAGCGTGCTGCTTGAGTCTCTCTTGGTTGGTCAGAAACTACAGGTGCATGTGCTGGGTTCAAGTTTGATATCGGTTACCTAGAGCGAAGAGCATTACCTTCCCAGCGGGAGAGCTGAAAGTGCGGCCTCAAAGTGTCCTGCGACACAGTGTGGTTGCTCGTGTTCTCTTCACAAGTAGAATGGCTATGTGAGGGAAGGGGAGCTCTCCTAGAGAAACACCCTGTTTTCTGTACCGTGCAGGAGGCCTCCCGGCGCCCTATATACATAAAGGGAACACTATGCTGTTCCACAGGGACCCAAGTAAGGTTCAGGTAGTCCATCCACGAACTGACGCGTGCAGAGGCTTTCCACGAAACCTTAGGCCAAGTAGTGCATGAAGGTTCGTGTGCCTTTCCCTGGACCCCGGCTGCCTCAGCATGTCCCCTGGAAGAACACTGTGTACCGAGTTCTCTTCTAGGCCCCCTGAGCACCGCGCCGCGACCAAAGCCCTCCGGATCATCTCTTTGCATGCCGAGTGAGAGGCAACACACTCTTTTCTTTGTTGGATAGCTAGATAGCCAAGACATTCAAAAGTGCTCCCCGAACAGAGGTGTAGAAGGTCGTAGGTGTAATGCCTAATGTCTCCCTCAGTGCTGCCGCTGAGGAGCAAGGAGAAAGCCGGTGCGTAGAGTTCTTTCTGGGTGTACTTAGCTACCGGCTCTTTCTGGCGAGCAGTAGCTCGACTTTAGGTGCAGTCTGGAAAATGGACGGTTTCCCCCTGCACACTGCTAGGCTTTTGGCAGCGGCAGGGACACCTAACTCACTCGACCTTGCCCCTCTAATATTTCCTGCCATTCGCACGGTGCGCCACAGCCCGGCTACAAAGTGATTCAGAGGAGGTGCCACAGTCCTCCTTGTGTCCCTTTCGGTGCGGGAGAACCTATACGTAGGTGAGCGGTGTTCAACTTTGAGATTGGGACCTTCAGAGCACTGTAGTACCTCCCAGCTGGCAAGAAGGATGGTTCAACGTGAAAGCTGCCTGGAATACAGTGCTCTGTCAGCCCACGCTTGCATGCTGCCATGTCTTTGGAAGGAAAGTGGGCTTTTCTTGAGAGACATAGTGTGTTTCCACTGCCACTCCTGAGGCATCCCAGGGTCGCCTGTCCATAAAAGGAAAACTACGCTGAGCGCCAAGCTGAAGGCAAGGTCCGGGAATTGCATCCACAGCGCCAGGCAGGCATGCAGCATTTCCCAGGAAGCCTCACTCAAAGCAGTGGCTAAGCGCTAGTGTGCTTTTCAGGACTCCGGGGACTCCCGCGTCCTCACCACGTCTCATGGAAACACAGTGTGTACCGGATGCCACTTCTTAGGCGACCTACCAACATACAGGGACCTAGGCCCTTCGGATCATCTCTTGGAATGAAGAGTGAAAGGCGAAACCCCGCTCTCTTGGTCGCCCAGTTGGATTGCCAGTCTGTCACAAGTCCTCCCGAGCACAGGTCTAGCAGGTCTTAGGTGTACTGCAAGTGGTCCCCGCTGCTGAACCAGAACTGCAATGGAAGAAACCCTCTGCTTGCTCTTCCTCCTGGGAACGCCAACCTGCCCTCGCTCGCCAAGCAGACAGTCGACTCTAGATGCAGCCTGACCTACGGACTTGTTGCCCCTGCAACACTGCCTAAGCTTTTGTAAGGGAAAAGGACGCTTTGGCCTGACCCAAGGAATTATGTCGGTCACGCCACTCAGCCCAAGCAGAACTCCCTTCGTGCCAAAGTTTTATCAGGGAAGGTCCAGGGTGCTGCGTGAGTCTCTTCTCGTGGCTCAGAAACTACGCGTACATGGGCTGTGCCAAGTCTGGCATAGGGACCTAAGGAGGGAAGCGTTATTTTCCCAACGGGAAAGCAGGCCACCTGCCGCCTCAAACTTAAGTGAAGACCAATGCTGTTGCCCGTCATCTCTTCACAGTGGCAATGCCGACTGAGGGAAAGGCAGCTTTCCTCGATTAACACAGTGTTCCCTATTCGTGGCAGGAGGCCTCCGGCAGCCCTCTTCACATAACGGGAAAACCAGACCTGTCCCCCACCCCCCCCCAGGCGCAACGTAATGTCCGGGTTTCCATCCACGGGTGGCCGTGTACTCACGATTTCCATGACCCCGGTAGGGAAAGTAGGGCATTAAGGCCAGTGTGCCCTTCCCAGGACTCCCGCCGCCTCACCATGTCCCTTGGAAGAACGCTGTGTGCTCAGTGACTCTTCTTGGCCGACTGAGCACCGTGCCGCTACCTGGGTACTCCGGATCGGCTCTTTGAGTGCACTGTGAAAGGCAAGGCAGGGTTCTCTTCGTTGGATCGATAGACTGACAAATCTTTCCAATGTGACCCGACCAGAGTTCTGGAAAGTCCTCGGTGTAATGCCAGTGGCTCTCAGGGCTGACCCTGAGCTGCAGTGAAACAACTCTGTGCTTCGTGTTCCTTCTCGCTTTACACACCTGCCGTCTCTCTCTGCCAAGCCGAAACAAGACTTTTAGATGCAGCCTGGAAAATCCACAGTTTCCTCCTGAGCCCTGCTAGTCTTTTGGCAGGTTCAAGGCCACCTAGGCCTCCCTAGCGCCTTAAATCGCTTAGGTCATTCGCACAGTGCAAATCTCCCTGCCTAAATAAAACATTATTCTGAGAAGGTAGCACAGGGCTTCTTGTGCCTCTTTTGGTTCTTCAGAAACGACACGTACGTGGGCTGGGTTCCACTCTGATACTGGGACCTTAGGAGAAAAGGAGGAATTCCCTAGTTGAACGAGGAATCCTCGTAGCCTCCAAGGTGCCTACATACAGCGTTCTGCGAGTCCTTCCTTGCGTGCTGGAATGGGTCTCAAAGGAAAGGGTGCTTTACAGGAAAGACAAAAGGTGTTTCCACTTCCTTGCCTGAGGCCTGCCAGAGCCCCCTTTACATAAAGTGCGAGCTACACGGATCACTAAGATCAAAACAGTGTCCAGGATGGCATCCGCAATGCTGGCAGGCATGCAGCATTTGCCCAGAAGCCTTAGCCATGGCGGTGGCTTAACGCTAGTGTGCCGTTCAGGACTCCTAGGACTCCTGGGTCCTCACCACCTGGGCGTGGAAAAACACTGTGTACCCAATGTCTCTTCCTGGGCGACCTACCCAAACACAGGTCCCTAAGGCCCTTCGGGCCATTTCTCTGCATGAAGAAGGAAAGGCAACGCTCTGCCCTCTCTTCGCTGCCCATGGAGATTGCCAGGCTTTCAACAGGCCTCCCGAACACAGGCCTAGCCGGGTCTCAGGTGTAATGCAAAAGGTCCCCACTGCTGAACCACTGCTGCCATGAAAAAACGCTGTGTTGATTGTTCATACTGGGAACACTTACCTGCCGTCTCTCTCTGCCAAGCAGAAGGCCGACTACAGAGGCAGCCCGACAAACGTACAATTTGCCCCTGAACGCTACCTCGGGGTTTCTGAGCTACAAGGACCATTTGGCCTATTCCCCGGGAATTACGTCCTTGAAGCCATTCGGCCCATGCAGGGCCCCCGCTTGGCGCCAGAGTTTTCTCAGGGAAGGTCCAGCGTGCTGCTTGAGTCTCTCTTGGTTGGTCAGAAACTACAGGTGCATGTGCTGGGTTCAAGTTTGATATCGGTTACCTAGAGCGAAGAGCATTACCTTCCCAGCGGGAGAGCTGAAAGTGCGGCCTCAAAGTGTCCTGCGACACAGTGTGGTTGCTCGTGTTCTCTTCACAAGTAGAATGGCTATGTGAGGGAAGGGGAGCTCTCCTAGAGAAACACTCTGTTTTCTGTACCGTGCAGGAGGCCTCCCGGCGCCCTATATACATAAAGGGAACACTATGCTGTTCCACAGGGACCCAAGTAAGGTTCAGGTAGTCCATCCACGAACTGACGCGTGCAGAGGCTTTCCACGAAACCTTAGGCCAAGTAGTGCATGAAGGTTCGTGTGCCTTTCCCTGGACCCCCGCTGCCTCAGCATGTCCCCTGGAAGAACACTGTGTACCGAGTTCTCTTCTAGGCCCCCTGAGCACCGCGCCGCGACCAAAGCCCTCCGGATCATCTCTTTGCATGCCGAGTGAGAGGCAACACACTCTTTTCTTTGTTGGATAGCTAGATAGCCAAGACATTCAAAAGTGCTCCCCGAACAGAGGTGTAGAAGGTCGTAGGTGTAATGCCTAATGTCTCTCTCAGTGCTGCCGCTGAGGAGCAAGGAGAAAGCCGGTGCGTAGAGTTCTTTCTGGGTGTACTTAGCTACCGGCTCTTTCTGGCGAGCAGTAGCTCGACTTTAGGTGCAGTCTGGAAAATGGACGGATTCCCCCTGCACACTGCTAGGCTTTTGGCAGCGGCAGGGACACCTAACTCACTCGACCTTGCCCCTCTAATATTTCATGCCATTGGCACGGTGCGCCACAGCCCGGCTACAAAGTGATTCAGAGGAGGTGCCACAGTCCTCCTTGTGTCCCTTTCGGTGCGGGAGAACCTATACGTAGGTGAGCGGTGTTCAACTTTGAGATTGGGACCTTCAGAGCACTGTAGTACCTCCCAGCTGGCAAGAAGGATGGTTCAACGTGAAAGCTGCCTGGAATACAGTGCTCTGTCAGCCCACGCTTGCATGCTGCCATGTCTTTGGAAGGAAAGTGGGCTTTTCTTGAGAGACATAGTGTGTTTCCACTGCCACTCCTGAGGCATCCCAGGGTCGCCTGTCCATAAAAGGAAAACTACGCTGAGCGCCAAGCTGAAGGCAAGGTCCGGGAATTGCATCCACAGCGCCAGGCAGGCATGCAGCATTTCCCAGGAAGCCTCACTCAAAGCAGTGGCTAAGCGCTAGTGTGCTTTTCAGGACTCCGGGGACTCCCGCGTCCTCACCACGTCTCATGGAAACACAGTGTGTACCGGATGCCACTTCTTAGGCGACCTACCAACATACAGGGACCTAGGCCCTTCGGATCATCTCTTGGAATGAAGAGTGAAAGGCGAAACCCCGCTCTCTTGGTCGCCCAGTTGGATTGCCAGTCTGTCACAAGTCCTCCCGAGCACAGGTCTAGCAGGTCTTAGGTGTACTGCAAGTGGTCCCCGCTGCTGAACCAGAACTGCAATGGAAGAAACCCTCTGCTTGCTCTTCCTCCTGGGAACGCCAACCTGCCCTCGCTCGCCAAGCAGACAGTCGACTCTAGATGCAGCCTGACCTACGGACTTGTTGCCCCTGCAACACTGCCTAAGCTTTTGTAAGGGAAAAGGACGCTTTGGCCTGACCCAAGGAATTATGTCGGTCACGCCACTCAGCCCAAGCAGAACTCCCTTCGTGCCAAAGTTTTATCAGGGAAGGTCCAGGGTGCTGCGTGAGTCTCTTCTCGTGGCTCAGAAACTACGCGTACATGGGCTGTGCCAAGTCTGGCATAGGGACCTAAGGAGGGAAGCGTTATTTTCCCAACGGGAAAGCAGGCCACCTGCGGCCTCAAACTTAAGTGAAGACCAATGCTGTTGCCCGTCATCTCTTCACAGTGGCAATGCCGACTGAGGGAAAGGCAGCTTTCCTCGATTAACACAGTGTTCCCTATTCGTGGCAGGAGGCCTCCGGCAGCCCTCTTCACATAACGGGAAAACCAGACCTGTCCCCCACCCCCCCCCCAGGCGCAACGTAATGTCCGGGTTTCCATCCACGGGTGGCCGTGTACTCACGATTTCCATGACCCCGGTAGGGAAAGTAGGGCATTAAGGCCAGTGTGCCCTTCCCAGGACTCCCGCCGCCTCACCATGTCCCTTGGAAGAACGCTGTGTGCTCAGTGACTCTTCTTGGCCGACTGAGCACCGTGCCGCTACCTGGGTACTCCGGATCGGCTCTTTGAGTGCACTGTGAAAGGCAAGGCAGGGTTCTCTTCGTTGGATCGATAGACTGACAAATCTTTCCAATGTGACCCGACCAGAGTTCTGGAAAGTCCTCGGTGTAATGCCAGTGGCTCTCAGGGCTGACCCTGAGCTGCAGTGAAACAACTCTGTGCTTCGTGTTCCTTCTCGCTTTACACACCTGCCGTCTCTCTCTGCCAAGCCGAAACAAGACTTTTAGATGCAGCCTGGAAAATCCACAGTTTCCTCCTGAGCCCTGCTAGTCTTTTGGCAGGTTCAAGGCCACCTAGGCCTCCCTAGCGCCTTAAATCGCTTAGGTCATTCGCACAGTGCAAATCTCCCTGCCTAAATAAAACATTATTCTGAGAAGGTAGCACAGGGCTTCTTGTGCCTCTTTTGGTTCTTCAGAAACGACACGTACGTGGGCTGGGTTCCACTCTGATACTGGGACCTTAGGAGAAAAGGAGGAATTCCCTAGTTGAACGAGGAATCCTCGTAGCCTCCAAGGTGCCTACATACAGCGTTCTGCGAGTCTTTCCTTGCGTGCTGGAATGGGTCTCAAAGGAAAGGGTGCTTTACAGGAAAGACAAAAGGTGTTTCCACTTCCTTGCCTGAGGCCTGCCAGAGCCCCCTTTACATAAAGGGCGAGCTACACGGATCACGAAGATCTAAACAAAGTCCAGGACGGCATCCGCAATGCTGGCAGGCATGCAGCATTTGCCCAGAAGCCTTAGCCATGGCGGTGGCTTAACGCTAGTGTGCCGTTCAGGACTCCTAGGACTCCTGGGTCCTCACCACCTGGGCGTGGAAAAACACTGTGTACCCAATGTCTCTTCCTGGGCGACCTACCCAAACACAGGTCCCTAAGGCCCTTCGGACCATTTCTCTGCATGAAGAAGGAAAGGCAACGCTCTGCCCTCTCTTCGCTGCCCATGGAGATTGCCAGGCTTTCAACAGGCCTCCCGAACACAGGCCTAGCCGGGTCTCAGGTGTAATGCAAAAGGTCCCCACTGCTGAACCACTGCTGCCATGAAAAAACGCTGTGTTGATTGTTCATACTGGGAACACTTACCTGCCGTCTCTCTCTGCCAAGCAGAAGGCCGACTACAGAGGCAGCCCGACAAACGTACAATTAGCCCCTGAACGCTACCTCGGGGTTTCTGAGCTACAAGGACCATTTGGCCTATTCCCCGGGAATTACGTCCTTGAAGCCATTCGGCCCATGCAGGGCCCCCCCTTGGCGCCAGAGTTTTCTCAGGGAAGGTCCAGCGTGCTGCTTGAGTCTCTCTTGGTTGGTCAGAAACTACAGGTGCATGTGCTGGGTTCAAGTTTGATATCGGTTACCTAGAGCGAAGAGCATTACCTTCCCAGCGGGAGAGCTGAAAGTGCGGCCTCAAAGTGTCCTGCGACACAGTGTGGTTGCTCGTGTTCTCTTCACAAGTAGAATGGCTATGTGAGGGAAGGGGAGCTCTCCTAGAGAAACACCCTGTTTTCTGTACCGTGCAGGAGGCCTCCCGGCGCCCTATATACATAAAGGGAACACTATGCTGTTCCACAGGGACCCAAGTAAGGTTCAGGTAGTCCATCCACGAACTGACGCGTGCAGAGGCTTTCCACGAAACCTTAGGCCAAGTAGTGCATGAAGGTTCGTGTGCCTTTCCCTGGACCCCGGCTGCCTCAGCATGTCCCCTGGAAGAACACTGTGTACCGAGTTCTCTTCTAGGCCCCCTGAGCACCGCGCCGCGACCAAAGCCCTCCGGATCATCTCTTTGCATGCCGAGTGAGAGGCAACACACTCTTTTCTTTGTTGGATAGCTAGATAGCCAAGACATTCAAAAGTGCTCCCCGAACAGAGGTGTAGAAGGTCGTAGGTGTAATGCCTAATGTCTCCCTCAGTGCTGCCGCTGAGGAGCAAGGAGAAAGCCGGTGCGTAGAGTTCTTTCTGGGTGTACTTAGCTACCGGCTCTTTCTGGCGAGCAGTAGCTCGACTTTAGGTGCAGTCTGGAAAATGGACGGTTTCCCCCTGCACACTGCTAGGCTTTTGGCAGCGGCAGGGACACCTAACTCACTCGACCTTGCCCCTCTAATATTTCCTGCCATTCGCACGGTGCGCCACAGCCCGGCTACAAAGTGATTCAGAGGAGGTGCCACAGTCCTCCTTGTGTCCCTTTCGGTGCGGGAGAACCTATACGTAGGTGAGCGGTGTTCAACTTTGAGATTGGGACCTTCAGAGCACTGTAGTACCTCCCAGCTGGCAAGAAGGATGGTTCAACGTGAAAGCTGCCTGGAATACAGTGCTCTGTCAGCCCACGCTTGCATGCTGCCATGTCTTTGGAAGGAAAGTGGGCTTTTCTTGAGAGACATAGTGTGTTTCCACTGCCACTCCTGAGGCATCCCAGGGTCGCCTGTCCATAAAAGGAAAACTACGCTGAGCGCCAAGCTGAAGGCAAGGTCCGGGAATTGCATCCACAGCGCCAGGCAGGCATGCAGCATTTCCCAGGAAGCCTCACTCAAAGCAGTGGCTAAGCGCTAGTGTGCTTTTCAGGACTCCGGGGACTCCCGCGTCCTCACCACGTCTCATGGAAACACAGTGTGTACCGGATGCCACTTCTTAGGCGACCTACCAACATACAGGGACCTAGGCCCTTCGGATCATCTCTTGGAATGAAGAGTGAAAGGCGAAACCCCGCTCTCTTGGTCGCCCAGTTGGATTGCCAGTCTGTCACAAGTCCTCCCGAGCACAGGTCTAGCAGGTCTTAGGTGTACTGCAAGTGGTCCCCGCTGCTGAACCAGAACTGCAATGGAAGAAACCCTCTGCTTGCTCTTCCTCCTGGGAACGCCAACCTGCCCTCGCTCGCCAAGCAGACAGTCGACTCTAGATGCAGCCTGACCTACGGACTTGTTGCCCCTGCAACACTGCCTAAGCTTTTGTAAGGGAAAAGGACGCTTTGGCCTGACCCAAGGAATTATGTCGGTCACGCCACTCAGCCCAAGCAGAACTCCCTTCGTGCCAAAGTTTTATCAGGGAAGGTCCAGGGTGCTGCGTGAGTCTCTTCTCGTGGCTCAGAAACTACGCGTACATGGGCTGTGCCAAGTCTGGCATAGGGACCTAAGGAGGGAAGCGTTATTTTCCCAACGGGAAAGCAGGCCACCTGCCGCCTCAAACTTAAGTGAAGACCAATGCTGTTGCCCGTCATCTCTTCACAGTGGCAATGCCGACTGAGGGAAAGGCAGCTTTCCTCGATTAACACAGTGTTCCCTATTCGTGGCAGGAGGCCTCCGGCAGCCCTCTTCACATAACGGGAAAACCAGACCTGTCCCCCACCCCCCCCCAGGCGCAACGTAATGTCCGGGTTTCCATCCACGGGTGGCCGTGTACTCACGATTTCCATGACCCCGGTAGGGAAAGTAGGGCATTAAGGCCAGTGTGCCCTTCCCAGGACTCCCGCCGCCTCACCATGTCCCTTGGAAGAACGCTGTGTGCTCAGTGACTCTTCTTGGCCGACTGAGCACCGTGCCGCTACCTGGGTACTCCGGATCGGCTCTTTGAGTGCACTGTGAAAGGCAAGGCAGTGTTCTCTTCGTTGGATCGATAGACTGACAAATCTTTCCAATGTGACCCGACCAGAGTTCTGGAAAGTCCTCGGTGTAATGCCAGTGGCTCTCAGGGCTGACCCTGAGCTGCAGTGAAACAACTCTGTGCTTCGTGTTCCTTCTCGCTTTACACACCTGCCGTCTCTCTCTGCCAAGCCGAAACAAGACTTTTAGATGCAGCCTGGAAAATCCACAGTTTCCTCCTGAGCCCTGCTAGTCTTTTGGCAGGTTCAAGGCCACCTAGGCCTCCCTAGCGCCTTAAATCGCTTAGGTCATTCGCACAGTGCAAATCTCCCTGCCTAAATAAAACATTATTCTGAGAAGGTAGCACAGGGCTTCTTGTGCCTCTTTTGGTTCTTCAGAAACGACACGTACGTGGGCTGGGTTCCACTCTGATACTGGGACCTTAGGAGAAAAGGAGGAATTCCCTAGTTGAACGAGGAATCCTCGTAGCCTCCAAGGTGCCTACATACAGCGTTCTGCGAGTCCTTCCTTGCGTGCTGGAATGGGTCTCAAAGGAAAGGGTGCTTTACAGGAAAGACAAAAGGTGTTTCCACTTCCTTGCCTGAGGCCTGCCAGAGCCCCCTTTACATAAAGTGCGAGCTACACGGATCACTAAGATCAAAACAAAGTCCAGGATGGCATCCGCAATGCTGGCAGGCATGCAGCATTTGCCCAGAAGCCTTAGCCATGGCGGTGGCTTAACGCTAGTGTGCCGTTCAGGACTCCTAGGACTCCTGGGTCCTCACCACCTGGGCGTGGAAAAACACTGTGTACCCAATGTCTCTTCCTGGGCGACCTACCCAAACACAGGTCCCTAAGGCCCTTCGGGCCATTTCTCTGCATGAAGAAGGAAAGGCAACGCTCTGCCCTCTCTTCGCTGCCCATGGAGATTGCCAGGCTTTCAACAGGCCTCCCGAACACAGGCCTAGCCGGGTCTCAGGTGTAATGCAAAAGGTCCCCACTGCTGAACCACTGCTGCCATGAAAAAACGCTGTGTTGATTGTTCATACTGGGAACACTTACCTGCCGTCTCTCTCTGCCAAGCAGAAGGCCGACTACAGAGGCAGCCCGACAAACGTACAATTTGCCCCTGAACGCTACCTCGGGGTTTCTGAGCTACAAGGACCATTTGGCCTATTCCCCGGGAATTACGTCCTTGAAGCCATTCGGCCCATGCAGGGCCCCCGCTTGGCGCCAGAGTTTTCTCAGGGAAGGTCCAGCGTGCTGCTTGAGTCTCTCTTGGTTGGTCAGAAACTACAGGTGCATGTGCTGGGTTCAAGTTTGATATCGGTTACCTAGAGCGAAGAGCATTACCTTCCCAGCGGGAGAGCTGAAAGTGCGGCCTCAAAGTGTCCTGCGACACAGTGTGGTTGCTCGTGTTCTCTTCACAAGTAGAATGGCTATGTGAGGGAAGGGGAGCTCTCCTAGAGAAACACTCTGTTTTCTGTACCGTGCAGGAGGCCTCCCGGCGCCCTATATACATAAAGGGAACACTATGCTGTTCCACAGGGACCCAAGTAAGGTTCAGGTAGTCCATCCACGAACTGACGCGTGCAGAGGCTTTCCACGAAACCTTAGGCCAAGTAGTGCATGAAGGTTCGTGTGCCTTTCCCTGGACCCCCGCTGCCTCAGCATGTCCCCTGGAAGAACACTGTGTACCGAGTTCTCTTCTAGGCCCCCTGAGCACCGCGCCACGACCAAAGCCCTCCGGATCATCTCTTTGCATGCCGAGTGAGAGGCAACACACTCTTTTCTTTGTTGGATAGCTAGATAGCCAAGACATTCAAAAGTGCTCCCCGAACAGAGGTGTAGAAGGTCGTAGGTGTAATGCCTAATGTCTCTCTCAGTGCTGCCGCTGAGGAGCAAGGAGAAAGCCGGTGCGTAGAGTTCTTTCTGGGTGTACTTAGCTACCGGCTCTTTCTGGCGAGCAGTAGCTCGACTTTAGGTGCAGTCTGGAAAATGGACGGTTTCCCCCTGCACACTGCTAGGCTTTTGGCAGCGGCAGGGACACCTAACTCACTCGACCTTGCCCCTCTAATATTTCATGCCATTGGCACGGTGCGCCACAGCCCGGCTACAAAGTGATTCAGAGGAGGTGCCACAGTCCTCCTTGTGTCCCTTTCGGTGCGGGAGAACCTATACGTAGGTGAGCGGTGTTCAACTTTGAGATTGGGACCTTCAGAGCACTGTAGTACCTCCCAGCTGGAAAGAAAGATGGTTCAACGTGAAAGCTGCCTGGAATACAGTGCTCTGTCAGCCCACGCTTGCATGCTGCCATGTCTTTGGAAGGAAAGTGGGCTTTTCTTGAGAGACATAGTGTGTTTCCACTGCCACTCCTGAGGCATCCCAGGGTCGCCTGTCCATAAAAGGAAAACTACGCTGAGCGCCAAGCTGAAGGCAAGGTCCGGGAATTGCATCCACAGCGCCAGGCAGGCATGCAGCATTTCCCAGGAAGCCTCACTCAAAGCAGTGGCTAAGCGCTAGTGTGCTTTTCAGGACTCCGGGGACTCCCGCGTCCTCACCACGTCTCATGGAAACACAGTGTGTACCGGATGCCACTTCTTAGGCGACCTACCAACATACAGGGACCTAGGCCCTTCGGATCATCTCTTGGAAGAGTGAAAGGCGAAACCCCGCTCTCTTGGTCGCCCAGTTGGATTGCCAGTCTGTCACAAGTCCTCCCGAGCACAGGTCTAGCAGGTCTTAGGTGTACTGCAAGTGGTCCCCGCTGCTGAACCAGAACTGCAATGGAAGAAACCCTCTGCTTGCTCTTCCTCCTGGGAACGCCAACCTGCCCTCGCTCGCCAAGCAGACAGTCGACTCTAGATGCAGCCTGACCTACGGACTTGTTGCCCCTGCAACACTGCCTAAGCTTTTGTAAGGGAAAAGGACGCTTTGGCCTGACCCAAGGAATTATGTCGGTCACGCCACTCAGCCCAAGCAGAACTCCCTTCGTGCCAAAGTTTTATCAGGGAAGGTCCAGGGTGCTGCGTGAGTCTCTTCTCGTGGCTCAGAAACTACGCGTACATGGGCTGTGCCAAGTCTGGCATAGGGACCTAAGGAGGGAAGCGTTATTTTCCCAACGGGAAAGCAGGCCACCTGCGGCCTCAAACTTAAGTGAAGACCAATGCTGTTGCCCGTCATCTCTTCACAGTGGCAATGCCGACTGAGGGAAAGGCAGCTTTCCTCGATTAACACAGTGTTCCCTATTCGTGGCAGGAGGCCTCCGGCAGCCCTCTTCACATAACGGGAAAACCAGACCTGTCCCCCACCCCCCCCCCAGGCGCAACGTAATGTCCGGGTTTCCATCCACGGGTGGCCGTGTACTCACGATTTCCATGACCCCGGTAGGGAAAGTAGGGCATTAAGGCCAGTGTGCCCTTCCAGGACTCCCGCCGCCTCACCATGTCCCTTGGAAGAACGCTGTGTGCTCAGTGACTCTTCTTGGCCGACTGAGCACCGTGCCGCTACCTGGGTACTCCGGATCGGCTCTTTGAGTGCACTGTGAAAGGCAAGGCAGGGTTCTCTTCGTTGGATCGATAGACTGACAAATCTTTCCAATGTGACCCGACCAGAGTTCTGGAAAGTCCTCGGTGTAATGCCAGTGGCTCTCAGGGCTGACCCTGAGCTGCAGTGAAACAACTCTGTGCTTCGTGTTCCTTCTCGCTTTACACACCTGCCGTCTCTCTCTGCCAAGCCGAAACAAGACTTTTAGATGCAGCCTGGAAAATCCACAGTTTCCTCCTGAGCCCTGCTAGTCTTTTGGCAGGTTCAAGGCCACCTAGGCCTCCCTAGCGCCTTAAATCGCTTAGGTCATTCGCACAGTGCAAATCTCCCTGCCTAAATAAAACATTATTCTGAGAAGGTAGCACAGGGCTTCTTGTGCCTCTTTTGGTTCTTCAGAAACGACACGTACGTGGGCTGGGTTCCACTCTGATACTGGGACCTTAGGAGAAAAGGAGGAATTCCCTAGTTGAACGAGGAATCCTCGTAGCCTCCAAGGTGCCTACATACAGCGTTCTGCGAGTCTTTCCTTGCGTGCTGGAATGGGTCTCAAAGGAAAGGGTGCTTTACAGGAAAGACAAAAGGTGTTTCCACTTCCTTGCCTGAGGCCTGCCAGAGCCCCCTTTACATAAAGGGCGAGCTACACGGATCACGAAGATCTAAACAAAGTCCAGGACGGCATCCGCAATGCTGGCAGGCATGCAGCATTTGCCCAGAAGCCTTAGCCATGGCGGTGGCTTAACGCTAGTGTGCCGTTCAGGACTCCTAGGACTCCTGGGTCCTCACCACCTGGGCGTGGAAAAACACTGTGTACCCAATGTCTCTTCCTGGGCGACCTACCCAAACACAGGTCCCTAAGGCCCTTCGGACCATTTCTCTGCATGAAGAAGGAAAGGCAACGCTCTGCCCTCTCTTCGCTGCCCATGGAGATTGCCAGGCTTTCAACAGGCCTCCCGAACACAGGCCTAGCCGGGTCTCAGGTGTAATGCAAAAGGTCCCCACTGCTGAACCACTGCTGCCATGAAAAAACGCTGTGTTGATTGTTCATACTGGGAACACTTACCTGCCGTCTCTCTCTGCCAAGCAGAAGGCCGACTACAGAGGCAGCCCGACAAACGTACAATTAGCCCCTGAACGCTACCTCGGGGTTTCTGAGCTACAAGGACCATTTGGCCTATTCCCCGGGAATTACGTCCTTGAAGCCATTCGGCCCATGCAGGGCCCCCCTTGGCGCCAGAGTTTTCTCAGGGAAGGTCCAGCGTGCTGCTTGAGTCTCTCTTGGTTGGTCAGAAACTACAGGTGCATGTGCTGGGTTCAAGTTTGATATCGGTTACCTAGAGCGAAGAGCATTACCTTCCCAGCGGGAGAGCTGAAAGTGCGGCCTCAAAGTGTCCTGCGACACAGTGTGGTTGCTCGTGTTCTCTTCACAAGTAGAATGGCTATGTGAGGGAAGGGGAGCTCTCCTAGAGAAACACCCTGTTTTCTGTACCGTGCAGGAGGCCTCCCGGCGCCCTATATACATAAAGGGAACACTATGCTGTTCCACAGGGACCCAAGTAAGGTTCAGGTAGTCCATCCACGAACTGACGCGTGCAGAGGCTTTCCACGAAACCTTAGGCCAAGTAGTGCATGAAGGTTCGTGTGCCTTTCCCTGGACCCCGGCTGCCTCAGCATGTCCCCTGGAAGAACACTGTGTACCGAGTTCTCTTCTAGGCCCCCTGAGCACCGCGCCGCGACCAAAGCCCTCCGGATCATCTCTTTGCATGCCGAGTGAGAGGCAACACACTCTTTTCTTTGTTGGATAGCTAGATAGCCAAGACATTCAAAAGTGCTCCCCGAACAGAGGTGTAGAAGGTCGTAGGTGTAATGCCTAATGTCTCCCTCAGTGCTGCCGCTGAGGAGCAAGGAGAAAGCCGGTGCGTAGAGTTCTTTCTGGGTGTACTTAGCTACCGGCTCTTTCTGGCGAGCAGTAGCTCGACTTTAGGTGCAGTCTGGAAAATGGACGGTTTCCCCCTGCACACTGCTAGGCTTTTGGCAGCGGCAGGGACACCTAACTCACTCGACCTTGCCCCTCTAATATTTCCTGCCATTCGCACGGTGCGCCACAGCCCGGCTACAAAGTGATTCAGAGGAGGTGCCACAGTCCTCCTTGTGTCCCTTTCGGTGCGGGAGAACCTATACGTAGGTGAGCGGTGTTCAACTTTGAGATTGGGACCTTCAGAGCACTGTAGTACCTCAGCTGGCAAGAAGGATGGTTCAACGTGAAAGCTGCCTGGAATACAGTGCTCTGTCAGCCCACGCTTGCATGCTGCCATGTCTTTGGAAGGAAAGTGGGCTTTTCTTGAGAGACATAGTGTGTTTCCACTGCCACTCCTGAGGCATCCCAGGGTCGCCTGTCCATAAAAGGAAAACTACGCTGAGCGCCAAGCTGAAGGCAAGGTCCGGGAATTGCATCCACAGCGCCAGGCAGGCATGCAGCATTA